>NC_142230.1:64000-350315 GCF_049639895.1 Pseudopodoces humilis
TTCCCATTTTCCCCCATTTTCCCGTATTTCTCCCTCCACTTTTCCCATTTTTCCTGTTTTTCTCCCATTTTTCCTCCTTTTTCCTCCCTTTTTCCCCCCATTTTTCCCGTATTTTTCCCTCCACTTTCCCCATTTTTCCTGGTTTTTCCCCAGTTTTCCCCCATTTTTCATATTTTTCCTCTTTTTTCCCCCCATTTTTCTGCCCTTTTCCCTCCCATGGGATCCCAGGATAGGGACGGGATCCAAATCCCGGGATGGGATCCCAGGACAAGGACGGGATCCCAAATCCAGGGACAGGATCCAAATCCCGGGATGGGATCCCAAAGCAGGGACGGGATCCAAATTCCGGGATGGGATCCCAAGGCAGGGATGGGATCACAGGAAAGGGACGGGATCCAAATCCAGGGATGGGATCCCAAAGCAGGGATGGGATCCCGGGACAGGGATGGGATCCCAGGACAGGGATGGGATCCGGGGACAGGGATGGGATCCCGGGACAGGGATGGGATCCCGGGACAGGGATGGGATCCCAGGACAGGGATGGGATCCGGGGACAGGGATGGGATCCCGGGACAGGGATGGGATCCAAATCCAGGGATGGGATCCAAATCCAGGGATGGGATCCCAAGGCAGGGATGGGATCCCAAGGCAGGGATGGGATCCCGGGACAAGGACGGGATCCCAAATCCCGGGATGGGATCCTGGAGCAGGGATGGGATCCCAAAGCAGGGATGGGATCCAAGTTCCGGGATGGGATCCTGGAGCAGGGATGGGATCCGAATTCTGGGATGGGATCCCGGGACAAGGACGGGATCCCAAATCCCGGGATGGGATCCTGGAGCAGGGATGGGATCCCAGCCCTGCTTTGGGAGCAGATCCCTGGGATCCCTTTCCCCCACCCCAGGATCCCATCCCTGCCCTGGGATCCCAAATCCCAACATCCCCAAATCCACAAATCCTGGTGCCCCTCCATAATTCCCCACAAATCCCGGGAACCCCAAATCCCAGGAATCCCAAATCCCAGGAATCCCAAATCCCGGGAACCCCAAATCCCAACACTCCCAAATCCCAGAAATCCCAAATCCCAGGAATCCCAAATCCCGGGAATCCCCACAGATCCCAGGAATCCCCACAGATCCCAGGAATCCCCACAAATCCCGGGAACCCCAAATCCCGGGAATCCCAAATCCCAGGAACCCCAAATCCCAGGAACCCCAAATCCCGGGAATCCCCACAAATCCCGGGAACCCCAAATCCCAGGAACCCCAAATCCCTGGGAATCCCAAATCCCAGGAACCCCAAATCCCGGGAATCCCCACAAATCCCAGGAATCCCCACAAATCCCCAGGAATCCCCACAAATCCCGGGAATCCCAAATCCCGGGAACCCCAAATCCCAACATTCCCAAATCCCAGGAACCCCAAATCCCGGGAATTCCAAATTCTGGGAACCCCAAATCCCGGGAATTCCAAATCCTGGGAACCCCAAATCCCAACATTCCCAAATCCCGGGAACCCCAAATCCCAACATTCCTAAATCCCAGGAATCCCAAATCCCGGGAATCCCAAATCCCGGGAACCCCAAATCCCTGGGAATCCCAAATCCCAGGAACCCCAAATCCCGGGAATCCCCACAAATCCCAGGAATCCCCACAAATCCCAGGAACCCCAAATCCCGGGAATCCCAAATCCCAGGAATCCCAAATCCCAACATTCCCAAATCCCAGGAATCCCAAATCCCTGGGAACCCCAAATCCCAGGAACCCCAAATCCCGGGAACCCCAGAATTCCTGAACCCTCCCCCAATCCTGCAGCTCCTCTGGAATCCCCACAAACCCTTGGAATTCCAAACCAAAAATCCCTAAATCCCCAATTGCCTGGAATCGCAGGGGAAGGATCCCGGGAGCAGAATTCCCGAATTCCCGAATCCTCGGGATCAGGGGTCTCCGGGAAAAGCGGGAGCTGACCTGAGCAGGGAGCGGCGCCGGCGGAAAATCGGGAATTTTTCCAGGTGGCCAAAGGGCAGCGGGGCCGGGGCCGGGGCGGGGCCGGAATTCCGGGACCTTTGGAAGGGCGAGGAGGGGTTGGGATCACCGGGAAAAGCCAGGATCCATCCCAGAAAAACCGGGAAGGGCCTGGATCCATCCCAGATCCCAGAAAAACCGGGAAGGGCCTGGATCTATCCCAGATCCCAGAAAAGCCTGGATCCATCCCAGATCCCAGAAAAACCGGGAAGGGCCTGGATCTATCCCAGATCCCAGAAAAACCGGGAAGGGCCTGGATCTATCCCAGATCCCAGAAAAACCGGGAAGGGCCTGGATCTATCCCAGATCCCAGAAAAGCCTGGATCTATCCCAGATCCCAGAAAAACCGGGAAGGGCCTGGATCTATCCCAGATCCCAGGAAAAGCCTGGATCTATCCCAGATCCCAGGCTGGGATCACCCAGAAGGGTCCAGATCTATCCCAGATCCCAGAAAATCCCGGATCCATCCCAGATCCAGGGATCCATCCCAGATCCCAGAAAAACCAGGAAGGGCCCAGACCTATCCCGGATCCTGGAAAAGCCTGGATCCATCCCAGACCCAGGGATCCATCCCAGATCCATCCCAGACCCAGGGATCAATCCCAGATCAATCCCAGATCCCAGGATCCATCCCAGATCCCAGAAAATCCCAGATCCCAGCAAACCCCGGATCCATCCCAGATCCCGGATCCATCCCAGATCCCAGCAAATCCCGGATCCATCCCAGATCCCAGCAAACCCCGGCTCCATCCCAGATCCCGGCTCCATCCCAGATCACGGATCCAGATCCCGGATCCATCCCAGATCCCAGCAAACCCCGGCTCCATCCCAGATCCCGGATCCATCCCAGATCCCGGCTCCATCCCAGATCCCGGATCCATCCCAGATCCCGGCTCCATCCCAGATCCCGGATCCAGATCCCAGCTCCATCCCAGATCCCAGATCCAGATCCCGGATCCATCCCAGATCCCGGATCCAGATCCCGGCTCCATCCCAGATCCCAGCAAACCCCGGCTCCATCCCAGATCCCAGCAAATCCCGGATCCATCCCAGATCCCAGCAAATCCCGGATCCATCCCAGATCCCAGCAAACCCCGGATCCATCCCAGATCCCGGATCCATCCCAGATCCCAGCAAACCCCGGCTCCATCCCAGATCCCGGATCCAGATCCCAGATCCCAGCAAACCCCGGCTCCATCCCAGATCCCGGATCCAGATCCCGGATCCATCCCAGATCCCGGATCCATCCCAGATCCCGGCTCCATCCCAGATCCCGGCTCCATCCCAGATCCCGGATCCAGATCCCGGCTCCATCCCAGATCCCGGATCCAGATCCCGGCTCCATCCCAGATCCCAGCAAATCCCGGATCCATCCCAGATCCCAGCAAACCCCGGATCCATCCCAGATCCCGGCTCCATCCCAGATCCCGGCTCCATCCCAGATCCCGGATCCAGATCCCGGATCCATCCCAGATCCCGGCTCCATCCCAGACCCCGGCTCCATCCCAGATCCCGGATCCAGATCCCGGATCCATCCCAGATCCCGGATCCAGATCCCGGATCCATCCCAGATCCCGGCTCCATCCCAGATCCCGGCTCCATCCCAGATCCCGGATCCAGATCCCGGATCCATCCCAGATCCCGGCTCCATCCCAGATCCCAGCAAACCCCGGCTCCATCCCAGATCCCGGATCCAGATCCCGGATCCATCCCAGATCCCGGATCCATCCCAGATCCCGGATCCATCCCAGATCCCGGATCCAGATCCCGGCTCCATCCCAGATCCCGGATCCAGATCCCGGCTCCATCCCAGATCCCAGCAAATCCCGGATCCATCCCAGATCCCAGCAAACCCCGGATCCATCCCAGATCCCGGCTCCATCCCAGATCCCGGCTCCATCCCAGATCCCGGATCCAGATCCCGGATCCATCCCAGATCCCGGCTCCATCCCAGACCCCGGCTCCATCCCAGATCCCGGATCCAGATCCCGGATCCATCCCAGATCCCGGATCCAGATCCCGGATCCATCCCAGATCCCGGCTCCATCCCAGATCCCGGCTCCATCCCAGATCCCGGATCCAGATCCCGGATCCATCCCAGATCCCGGCTCCATCCCAGATCCCAGCAAACCCCGGCTCCATCCCAGATCCCGGATCCAGATCCCGGATCCATCCCAGATCCCGGATCCATCCCAGATCCCGGCTCCATCCCAGATCCCGGATCCAGATCCCGGCTCCATCCCAGATCCCGGATCCAGATCCCGGCTCCATCCCAGATCCCAGCAAATCCCGGATCCATCCCAGATCCCAGCAAACCCCGGATCCATCCCAGATCCCGGCTCCATCCCAGATCCCGGCTCCATCCCAGATCCCGGATCCAGATCCCGGATCCATCCCAGATCCCGGCTCCATCCCAGACCCCGGCTCCATCCCAGATCCCGGATCCAGATCCCGGATCCATCCCAGATCCCGGATCCAGATCCCGGATCCATCCCAGATCCCGGCTCCATCCCAGATCCCGGCTCCATCCCAGATCCCGGATCCAGATCCCGGATCCATCCCAGATCCCGGCTCCATCCCAGATCCCAGCAAACCCCGGCTCCATCCCAGATCCCGGATCCAGATCCCGGATCCATCCCAGATCCCGGATCCATCCCAGATCCCGGATCCATCCCAGATCCCGGATCCAGATCCCGGCTCCATCCCAGATCCCGGATCCAGATCCCGGCTCCATCCCAGATCCCAGCAAATCCCGGATCCATCCCAGATCCCAGCAAACCCCGGATCCATCCCAGATCCCGGCTCCATCCCAGATCCCGGCTCCATCCCAGATCCCGGATCCAGATCCCGGATCCATCCCAGATCCCGGCTCCATCCCAGACCCCGGCTCCATCCCAGATCCCGGATCCAGATCCCGGATCCATCCCAGATCCCGGATCCAGATCCCGGATCCATCCCAGATCCCGGCTCCATCCCAGATCCCGGCTCCATCCCAGATCCCGGATCCAGATCCCGGATCCATCCCAGATCCCGGCTCCATCCCAGATCCCAGCAAACCCCGGCTCCATCCCAGATCCCGGATCCAGATCCCGGATCCATCCCAGATCCCGGATCCATCCCAGATCCCGGCTCCATCCCAGATCCCGGATCCAGATCCCGGCTCCATCCCAGATCCCGGATCCAGATCCCGGCTCCATCCCAGATCCCAGCAAATCCCGGATCCATCCCAGATCCCAGCAAACCCCGGATCCATCCCAGATCCCGGCTCCATCCCAGATCCCGGCTCCATCCCAGATCCCGGATCCAGATCCCGGATCCATCCCAGATCCCGGCTCCATCCCAGACCCCGGCTCCATCCCAGATCCCGGATCCAGATCCCGGATCCATCCCAGATCCCGGATCCAGATCCCGGATCCATCCCAGATCCCGGCTCCATCCCAGATCCCGGCTCCATCCCAGATCCCGGATCCAGATCCCGGATCCATCCCAGATCCCGGCTCCATCCCAGATCCCGGATCCATCCCAGATCCCGGATCCATCCCAGATCCCAGCAAACCCCGGCTCCATCCCAGATCCCGGATCCAGATCCCGGCTCCATCCCAGATCCCGGATCCATCCCAGATCCCAGATCCATCCCAGATCCCAGCAAACCCCGGCTCCATCCCAGATCCCGGATCCAGATCCCGGATCCATCCCAGATCCCAGATCCATCCCAGATCCCAGCAAACCCCGGCTCCACCCCGGAGCAGGTGGAGAATCCCCGGGGGGGGGAGGGGGTTGGGAAGAGCCGGGATCGATCCCAGACGGCTCCGGAAGGTTCCGGGAACGGGGGAGGGTTGGAAATGCGGGAGAGGATCCCAGATTCCCAAAAAAAAAAACAAAACAGGAGATTTGGTTTTCCCAAAGGGAAAAAAACGGGAAAAAGAGTTGGAATTTTCCCAAAAAAAAAAAAATTCCAGGGAAATATTTGGAATTTTCCCAAAAAAAAAAAAATTCCAGGGAAATATTTGGATTTTTCCAGAAATCCGGGATAAGAATCGGAATTTTTCAGGATGAGAAAGCTGGGATAGGATTTGCTCTTCCAGGATTTTTGGGGATTTCCCCGGAAAATTGAGGAAAAAGGGGGGAAAAGGGAATTTAGGGGTTAAAAAATGGGGAAAAAGCAGGGAAATGGGAAAAAAAGCAGGAAAAAATGGGAAAAAAAAGCAGGAAAATTGGGAAAAAGCAGGAAAATGGGGAAAAAAAGCAGGAAAATGGGGAAAAAAGCAGGAAAAAAATGGGGGAAAATGCAGGAAAATGGGGAAAAAGCAGGAAAATGGGAAAAAAAGCAGGAAAATTGGGAAAAAGCAGGAAAATGGGAAAAAAAGCAGGAAAATGGGGAAAAACAGCAGGAAAATTGGGAAAAAAAGCAGGAAAATTGGGAAAAAAAGCAGGAAAATGGGGAAAAAGCAGGAAAATGGGGAAAAAAAGCAGGAAAACGGGGAAAAAAGCAGGAAAATGGGGAAAAAGCAGGAAAATGGGGAAAAAGCAGGAAAATGGGGAAAAAGCAGGAAAAAGATGGGGAAAAATGCAGGAAAATGGGGAAAAAGCAGGAAAATTGGGAAAAAAGCAGGAAAACAGGGGAAAAAGCAGCAGGAAAAAATATGGGGAAAAAGCAGGAAAAAAATGGGGGAAAAAAGCAGGAAAATTGGGAAAAAGCAGGAAATGGGGAAAAAGCAGGAAAATGGGAAAAAAGCAGGAAAATTGGGAAAAACAGCAGGAAAAGGGGGAAAACAGCAGGAAAATAGGGAAAACAGCAGGAAAATGGGGAAAAAAGCAGGAAAATGGGGAAAACAGCAGGAAAATGGGGAAAAAGCAGGAAAATGGGGAAAAAAAGCAGGAAAGTGGGGAAAAACAGCAGGAAAATGGGAAAAACAGCAGGAAAATGGGGAAAAAAGCAGGAAAAAAATGGGGGAAAACGCAGGAATATGGGGAAAAAAAGCAGGAAAATGGGGAAAAAGCAGGAAAAAATGGGGAAAAATGCAGGAAAATGGGGAAAAAAAGCAGGAAAATGGGGAAAAAAGCAGGAAAATGGGAAAAAAAGCAGGAAAATGGGGAAAAAAAAGCAGGAAAATTGGGGAAAAAGCAGGAAAATGGGGAAAAAAGCAGGAAAATGGGGAAAAAAAGCAGGAAAACAGGGAAAAAAGCAGGAAAAAATATGGGGAAAAAGCAGGAAAAAATGGGGGAAAAAAGCAGGAAAATGGGGAAAAAGCAGGAAAATTGGGGAAAAAGCAGGAAAATGGGAAAAAAAGCAGGAAAATGGGGAAAAAGCAGGAAAATGGGGAAAAAAAAAGCAGGAAAATGGGGAAAAAAAGCAGGAAAATGGGGAAAAAAAAGCAGGAAAATGGGGAAAAAAGCAGGAAAATGGGGAAAAAAAGCAGGAAAATGGGGAAAAAAGCAGGAAAATGGGGAAAAAAAAGCAGGAAAATGGGGAAAAAGCAGGAAAAATGGGGAAAAAAAAGGGGAAAAAAGCAGAAAATTGGGGGAAAAAAGCAGGAAAATTGGGAAAAAGCAGGAAAATGGGGAAAAAAGCAGGAAAATGGGGGAAAAAAGCCGGAAAAAAACGGGGAAAAAGCAGAAAATGGGGAAAAAGCAGAAAATGGGGAAAAGCAGGAAAATGGGGAAAAAAGCAGGAAAATGGGCAAAAACGCAGGAAAAAGGGGAAAAAAAAAAGGAAAATTGGGGAAAAAAACCAGGAAAATTGGGAAGAAAAACAGGAAAATGGGGAAAAAAAGCAGGAAAATGGGAAT
This sequence comes from Pseudopodoces humilis, assembly GCF_049639895.1. Taxonomy (NCBI): domain Eukaryota; kingdom Metazoa; phylum Chordata; class Aves; order Passeriformes; family Paridae; genus Pseudopodoces; species Pseudopodoces humilis. The sequence goes on from NC_142230.1 coordinate 71,813, forward strand.
TTCAGGGCTGAAAAAAGTGAAAAAAAGGGAATTTTTCCAGGAAAAAACCCCGGGATCTCACCCTGGGAATGGGAAAAATCGGGAAAAGCCATTCCAGCCCCTCTGGAAAAGCAGAATTCCGGGAATTTTCAGGCTGGCCGGGAAGCAGGGAAGCACAAAGAGCCTTTTGTGGCTCCGACCCAGAAAAAAGTTGTTTTGTAATTCCCGGAGCGCTCGGGAAATGAGGAATAAAAAAAAAAAAAGCTGGAGTCGTTTTTCCAGGATTTTTTTCTTTTTTTTCCCGTTTTTTTTTTTCTTTTTTCCGAAGGGAAAAAAAAAAAGGGAATTTTGGGATGTTTGGGAATGGAGGAGGGGAAAATCGAGGTGGTGAAGGTTGGGGAAATAAAAGGGAAAAATCCCCCCCAAAAAATTCCAAAATGATCCCAAGGAATTCCCGGAATTGCTGGGTTTGGATTTTCCCGATATTTAGGATGGTCCTGGTGAGGTTTTTTCCCAAAATTCCACTTTTTTATCCCAAATTTCTGCTTTTTTATCCCAAAATTCCACCTTTTTATCCCAAATTTCTGCTTTTTTATCCCAAAATTCCACCTTTTTATCCCAAATTTCTGCTTTTTTATCGCAAATTTCTGCTTTTTTATCCCAAATTTCTGCTTTTTTATCCCAAAATTCCACCTTTTTATCCCAAATTTCTGCTTTTTCTCAAATTCCTGCTTTTTTATCCCAAATTCCTGCTTTTTTATCCCAAATTTCTGCTTTTTTATCCCAAATTTCTGCTTTTTTATCACAAATTTCTGCTTTTTTATCGCAAATTTCTGCTTTTTTATCCCAAATTTCTGCTTTTTTATCCCAAATTTCCGCTTTTTTATCCCAAAATTCCACTTTTTTATCCCAAATTTCTGCTTTTTCCCCAATTTCTGCTTTTTTATCCCAAATTTCTGCTTCTTTATCCCAAAATTCCACCTTTTTATCCCAAATTTCTGCTTTTTTATCCCAAATTTCTGCTTTTTTATCCCAAAATTCCACCTTTTTATCCCAAATTTCTGCTTTTTTATCCCAAATTTCTACCTTTTTATCCCAAATTTCTGCTTTTTTATCCCAAATTCCTGCTTTTTTATCCCAAAATTCCACTTCTTTATCCCAAATTTCTGCTTTTTCTCAAATTCCTGCTTTTTTATCCCCAATTTCAGCTTTTTTATCCCAAATTTCTGCTTGTTTATCCCAACATTCCACTTTTTTATCCCACAGTTCCGCTTCTTTATCCCAAATTTCTGCTTTTTTATCCCAAATTTCTGCTTTTTCCCAAATTTCTGCTTTTTTATCCCAAAATTCCACTTTTTTATCCCAAATTTCTGCTTTTTTATCCCAAATTTCTGCTTTTTTATCCCAAATTCCTGCTTTTTTATCCCAAATTTCTGCTTTTTTATCCCAAATTTCTGCTTTTTTATCCCAAATTTCTGCTTTTTTATCCCAAAATTCCACTTTTTTATCCCAAATTTCTGCTTTTTTATCCCAAATTTCTGCCCATTCCAGAGCTCCCAATCGAGCTCCAAATGACCCTGAACGATCCCAAATTAATTAACCCAAATGATCCCAAATTAATTATCTCAAATTAATAATTACCCCAAATTAATTATCCCAAATGATCCCAATCTTTTCCCAAATTAATTACTCTGAATTACCCCAAATTAATTACCCCAAATTAATAATTACCCCAAATTAATTATCCCAAATTAATTATCCCAAATTAATTATCCCAAATTAATTCTCCCAAATTAATTACCCCAAATTAATAATTACCCCAAATTAATTATCCCAAATTCTCCCAAATTAATTCTCCCAAATTAATTATCCCAAATTAATTACCCCAAATTAATAATTACCCCAAATTAAATATCCCCAAATCCCCCAAATTAATTCCCCCAAATTAATTATACCAAATTTTCCCAAATTAATTCCCCCAAATTAATTCCCCCAAATTAATTCCCCCGAATTAATTCCCCCAAAATAATTCCCCCAAATTAATTCCCCTAAATTAATTATCCCAAATTTTCCCAAATTAATTCCCCCAAATTAATTCCCCTAAATTAATTATCCCAAATTTTCCCAAATTAATTCCCCCAAATTAATTCCCCCAAATTAATTCCCCCGAATTAATTACCCCGAATTAATTCCCCCAAATTAATTCCCCCAAATTAATTACCCCAAATTAATTCCCCCAAATTAATTCCCCCGAATTAATTACCCCAAATTAATTCCCCCAAATTAAATCCCCCAAATTAATTCCCCCGAATTAATTCCCCCAAATTAATTCCCCCAAATTAATTCCCCCAAATTAATTCCCCCAAATTTTCCCAAATTAATTCCCCCAAATTAATTCCCCTAAATTAATTATCCCAAATTTTCCCAAATTAATTCCCCCAAATTAATTCCCCCAAATTAATTCCCCCAAATTAATTCCCCCAAATTAATTCCCCCAAATTAAATCCCCCAAATTAATTCCCCCAAATTAATTCCCCCAAATTAATTATCCCAAATTTTCCCAAATTAGTTCCCCCAAATTAATTATACCAAATTTTCCCAAATTAATTCCCCCAAATTAATTCCCCCAAATTAATTCCCCCAAATTAATTATTCCAAATTAATTCCCCCAAATTAATTCCCCCAAATTAATTCCCCCGAATTAATTCCCCCGAATTAATTCCCCCAAATTAATTCCCCTAAATTAATTATCCCAAATTTTCCCAAATTAATTCCCCCAAATTAATTCCCCCGAATTAATTACCCCGAATTAATTACCCCAAATTAATTACCGCAAATTAATTACCCAAATTAATTCCCCCTAATTAATTCCCCCAAATTAATTCCCCCGAATTAATTACCCCAAATTAATTCCCCCAAATTAATTATACCAAATTTTCCCAAATTAATTCCCCCAAATTAATTCCCCCAAATTTTCCCAAATTAATTCCCCCAAATTAATTCCCCCAAATTAATTCCCCCAAATTAATTCCCCCAAATTAATTCCCCCAAAATAATTCCCCCAAATTAATTCCCCCAAATTAATTCCCCCAAATTAATTCCCCCAAAATAATTCCCCCGAATTAATTACCCCGATTTAATTACCCCAAATTAATTACCCCGAATTAATTACCCGAAATTAATTCCCCCTAATTAATTCCCCCAAATTAATTCCCCCAAACAATCCCAGGGCGATTTGTTCCTATTTTTCTTGGGAATCTTTCCCAAAATTCCGCCCCCGGCTCCTCCCCCGGGCGTTGTTTGGGGTCAAAGTCCGGGAACTCGGAGCGGAATTTCCGGATTTTCCCGTTTTTCCAGCTTTTCCTGGGAATCCGAAACCGGGGAAGGGGCCGAGTGGGGGATGGGAATGGGATTGGGTCAGGGAAAAATGGGATTGGGTCAGGGAAAAATGGGATTGGGTCACGGAAAAATGGGATTGGGTCAGGGAAAAATGGGATTGGGTCAGGGAAAAATGGGATTGGGTCACAGAAAAATGGGATTGGGTCAGGGAAAAATGGGATTTGGTCAGGGAAAAATGGGATTGGGTCAGGGAAAAATGGGATTGGGTCAGGGAAAATGGGATTGGGTCACGGAAAAATGGGATTTGGTTGGGAAAAATGGGATTGGGTCAGGGAAAAATGGGATTGGGTCAGGGAAAAATGGGATTGGGTCAGGGAAAAATGGGATTGGGTCAGGGAAAATGGGATTGGGTCACGGAAAAATGGGATTTGGTCACGGAAAAATGGGATTGGGTCAGGGAAAAATGGGATTGGGTCAGGGAAAAATGGGATTGGGTCAGGGAAAAATGGGATTGGGTCAGGGAAAAATGGGATTGGGTCAGGGAAAAATGGGATTTGGTTGGGAAAAATGGGATTGGGTCAGGGAAAAATGGGATTGGGTCACGGAAAAATGGGATTTGGTTGGGAAAAATGGGATTGGGTCAGGGAAAATGGGATTGGGTCACGGAAAAATGGGATTGGGTCAGGGAAAAATGGGATTGGGTCACGGAAAAATGGGATTTGGTTGGGAAAAATGGGATTGGGTCAGGGAAAATGGGATTGGGTCAGGGAAAAATGGGATTGGGTCAGGGAAAAATGGGATTGGGTCAGGGAAAAATGGGATTTGGTTGGGAAAAATGGGATTTGGTCAGGGAAAAATGGGATTGGGTCAGGGAAAAATGGGATTGGGTCACGGAAAATGGGATTGGGTCAGGGAAAAATGGGATTTGGTTGGGGAAAATGGGATTTGGTTGGGAAAAATGGGATTGGGTCAGGGAAAAATGGGATTTGGTCAGGGAAAAATGGGATTTGGTCACGGAAAAATGGGATTGGGTCAGGGAAAAATGGGATTGGGTCAGGGAAAAATGGGATTTGGTCACGGAAAAATGGGATTGGGTCACGGAAAAATGGGATTTGGTCACGGAAAAATGGGATTGGGTCAGGGAAAATGGGATTGGGTCAGGGAAAAATGGGATTGGGTCAGGGAAAAATGGGATTGGGTCACGGAAAAATGGGATTGGGTCAGGGAAAAATGGGATTGGGTCAGGGAAAAATGGGATTGGGTCAGGGAAAAATGGGATTGGGTCAGGGAAAAATGGGATTGGGTCAGGGAAAAATGGGATTGGGTCAGGGAAAAATGGGATTGGGTCACGGAAAAATGGGATTGGGTCAGGGAAAATGGGATTGGGTCAGGGAAAAATGGGATTGGGTCACGGAAAAATGGGATTGGGTCAGGGAAAAATGGGATTGGGTCAGGGAAAAATGGGATTGGGTCACAGAAAAATGGGATTGGGTCAGGGAAAAATGGGATTTGGTCAGGGAAAAATGGGATTGGGTCAGGGAAAAATGGGATTTGGTTGGGAAAAATGGGATTGGGTCAGGGAAAAATGGGATTGGGTCACGGAAAAATGGGATTTGGTTGGGAAAAATGGGATTGGGTCAGGGAAAATGGGATTGGGTCACGGAAAAATGGGATTGGGTCAGGGAAAAATGGGATTGGGTCACGGAAAAATGGGATTTGGTTGGGAAAAATGGGATTGGGTCAGGGAAAATGGGATTGGGTCAGGGAAAATGGGATTGGGTCAGGGAAAAATGGGATTGGGTCAGGGAAAAATGGGATTGGGTCAGGGAAAAATGGGATTTGGTTGGGAAAAATGGGATTGGGTCACGGAAAAATGGGATTGGGTCAGGGAAAAATGGGATTGGGTCAGGGAAAATGGGATTGGGTCAGGGAAAAATGGGATTGGGTCAGGGAAAAATGGGATTGGGTTGGGAAAAATGGGATTGGGTCAGGGAAAAATGGGATTGGGTCAGGGAAAATGGGATTTGGTTGGGAAAAATGGGATTGGGTCAGGGAAAAATGGGATTGGGTCAGGGAAAATGGGATTGGGTCAGGGAAAAATGGGATTGGGTCAGGGAAAAATGGGATTGGGTCAGGGAAAAATGGGATTGGGTCAGGGAAAATGGGATTGGGTCAGGGAAAAATGGGATTTGGTTGGGAAAAATGGGATTGGGTCACGGAAAAATGGGATTGGGTCAGGGAAAATGGGATTGGGTCAGGGAAAAATGGGATTGGGTCACGGAAAAATGGGATTGGGTCAGGGAAAATGGGATTGGGTCAGGGAAAATGGGATTGGGTCAGGGAAAATGGGATTGGGTCAGGGAAAAATGGGATTGGGTCAGGGAAAATGGGATTTGGTTGGGAAAATGGGATTTGGTTGGGAAAAATGGGATTGGGTCAGGGAAAAATGGGATTGGGTCACGGAAAATGGGATTTGGTTGGGAAAAATGGGATTGGGTCAGGGAAAAATGGGATTGGGTCAGGGAAAAATGGGATTGGGTCAGGGAAAAATGGGATTGGGTCACGGAAAATGGGATTGGGTCAGGGAAAAATGGGATTGGGTCACGGAAAATGGGATTTGGTTGGGAAAAATGGGATTGGGTCACGGAAAAATGGGATTGGGTCAGGGAAAAATGGGATTGGGTCAGGGAAAAATGGGATTGGGTCACGGAAAAATGGGATTGGGTCAGGGAAAAATGGGATTGGGTCACGGAAAAATGGGATTGGGTCACGGAAAATGGGATTTGGTCACGGAAAATGGGATTGGGTCAGGGAAAATGGGATTGGGTCAGGGAAAAATGGGATTGGGTCAGGGAAAAATGGGATTGGGTCACAGAAAAATGGGATTGGGTCAGGGAAAAATGGGATTGGGTCAGGGAAAAATGGGATTGGGTCAGGGAAAAATGGGATTGGGTCAGGGAAAAATGGGATTGGGTCAGGGAAAATGGGATTGGGTCAGGGAAAAATGGGATTGGGTCAGGGAAAAATGGGATTGGGTCAGGGAAAATGGGATTGGGTCAGGGAAAAATGGGATTGGGTCACGGAAAAATGGGATTGGGTCAGGGAAAAATGGGATTGGGTCACGGAAAAATGGGATTGGGTCAGGGAAAAATGGGATTGGGTCAGGGAAAAATGGGATTGGGTCAGGGAAAAATGGGATTTGGTCATGGAAAAAGGATCAGGAATGGGAACCAGATCCCAGATCCAGGGAAATCCTGGGAAATCAACCCCAAATCCTGGGAAATCAACCCCAAATCCAGGGAAATCAACAACAAATCCTGGGAAATCAACAACAAATCCAGGGAAATCCAGGGAAATCATCAACCCCAAATCCTGGGAAATCAACCCCAAATCCTGGGAAATCAACAACAAATCCCGGGAAATCATCAACCCCAGATCCAGGGAAATCCCGGGAAATCATCAACCCCAAATCCAGGGAAATCCCATTCCGGCTGCTCCCGGGGAAAGGCAAATCCGGATCCGGTTCCGGAGTCGCGGCCGGGATCCGGTGACGGTTTCCAGGGAAACGGAGCCCTTGGAACCGGAGCCTCGGGATCGAATTCCCCGGGCGGGAGCCAGGAAATGCCTCGGGAAAACCGGGAATGGGGAAGGAAAACCGGGAATGATCCCAGTCCTTGGGATAACCGGGAATGATCCCAGTCCTTGGGAAAACCGGGAATGATCCCAAAGGAAAACCGGGAATGATCCCAGTCCTTGGGATAACTGGGAATGGGGAAGGAAAACCGGGAATGATCCCAGTCCTTGGGATAACTGGGAATGATCCCAAAGGAAAACCGGGAATGATCCCAGTCCTTGGGAAAACCGGGAATGACTCAATTCCTTTGGGATAACTGGGAATTATCCCAGTCCTTTGGGATAACCGGGAATGATCCCAGTCCTTGGGAAAACCGGGAATGATCCCAAAGGAAAACCGGGAACGATCCTTGGGATAACTGGGAATGACTCAATTCCTTTGGGAAAACCGGGAATGGGGAAGGAAAACCGGGAATGATCCCAGTCCTTGGGAAAACCGGGAATGATCCCAGTCCTTGGGGATAACCGGGAATGATCCCAAAGGAAAACCGGGAATGATCCCAGTCCTTGGGAAAACCGGGAATGATCCCAGTCCTTGGGAAAACCGGGAATGATCCCAGTCCTTGGGATAACTGGGAATGATCCCAAAGGAAAACCGGGAATGATCCCAGTCCTTGGGATAACTGGGAATGATCCCAGTCCTTGGGAAAACCGGGAATGATCCCAGTCCTTGGGGATAACCGGGAATGCCGGATGATCCCACTTCCCCAACCCTGTGGGATTTGGGGTTGCTCTGAATTCCAGCCTGGATTTCATCCCAAAAATTCCTCACCCCGAGGAATTCCAATTCCAATTCCAATCCCAATTCCAATCCCAATCCCAATTCCAATTCCAATCCCAATTCCAATCCCAATTCCAATTCCAATTCCAATTCCAATCCCAATTCCAATCCCAATTCCAATTCCAATCCCAATTCCAATTCCAATTCCAATCCCAATCCCAATCCCAATTCCAATCCCAATCCCAATTCCAATCCCAATCCCAATCCCAATTCCAATCCCAATCCCAATTCCAATCCCAATTCCAATCCCAATCCCAATCCCAATCCCAATTCCAATCCCAATCCCAATCCCAATTCCAATCCCAATTCCAATCCCAATCCCAATTCCAATTCCAATCCCAATCCCAATTCCAATCCCAATTCCAATCCCAATCCCAATTCCAATCCCAATTCCAATTCCAATCCCAATCCCAATCCCAATCCCAATTCCAATCCCAATTCCAATTCCAATCCCAATCCCAATTCCAATTCCAATCCCAATCCCAATCCCAATTCCAATCCCAATCCCAATTCCAATTCCAATCCCAATCCCAAGTTTCCCCCCCCCCCAATCCCAAATTTCCCATCCCAAGGAATTCGCCCCCAACTCCATCCCGAGGAATTGATCCCGAATTTCCCTCCCCCAATCCCAATCCCAATCCCAATCCTCCACCCCAAATTCCCAAATTTCTCCCCAAATCCCATCCCAAATTTTTCCATCCCCGGGAATTCCCTCCCTGACCCCAAAAAACCGCAGGGGAAAAAAAAACAAACCCCAAATCCTGCCCAGGGGGGAAGGAATTCCAAAGGAATTCCAAGGGAATTCCAATCCCAAACCGGTCTGACCGGTCTGGGAACGCTCGGAGCGATCCCACAAAACCCGGAGGAAAAAAAACCTTTTGGGATTCGGGATCCTCGGGATTTGGGATCCCGGGGATTTGGGATCCCGGGGATTTGGGATCCCGGGGATTTGGGATCCTCGGGATTTGGGATCCCGGGGATTCGGGATCCTGGGAATTTGGGATCCTCGGGATTTGGGATCCTCGGGATTTGGGATCCTCAGGATTATTTGGGATCCCGGGGATTTGGGATCCTGGGGATTTGGGATCCTCGGGATTTGGGATCCTCGGGATTTGGGATCCCGGGGATTCGGGATCCTGGGGATTTGGGATCCTCGGGATTTGGGATTCCAGGGATTTGGGATCCCGGGGATTTGGGATCCCGGGGATTCGGGATCCCGGGGATTCGGGATCCCAGGGATTTGGGATCCTCGGGATTATTTGGGATCCTCAGGATTTGGGATCCTCAGGATTTGGGATCCTCAGGATTCGGGAAGAGGCTTCCAAAATTCCCCCGGGGTTTTTTCCCCGAATTATTTCAGGGATAAAAACGCGGAAGTTGAGCCGCCCTAAAAGGTCGGGAAGGGATTTCAGGAGGGGATCCCGTGGGAGAGGAGCCTGAAAAGGGACAGGGGGACCCCAAAAAGGGACAGGGGGACCCCAAAAGGGACAGGGGGACCCCAAAAAGGGACATTGGGATCCGATAAGGGACAGTGGGACCCCATCCTATGGAGTAGGACCCCATAAGGGACAGCGAGACCCCAAAAAGGGACATTGGGACCCTGAAAAGGAACAGTGGGACCCCAAAAGGGACACTGGGACCCTATAAGGGACACCAGGACCCCGCCCTGTGTCACCAGCGCCCTCTCCGGTGTCCCCAGACCCCTGTCCCTGTCCCCAGACCCCTGTCTCTGTCCCCAAATCCCTGTCCCCAAATCCCTGTCCCCAAATCCCTGTCCCCAAATCCCTGTCCCCAGACCCCTGTCCCTGTCCCCAAATCCCTGTCCCCAAATCCCTGTCCCCAAATCCCTGTCCCTGTCCCCAAATCCCTGTCCCTGTCCCCAGACCCCTGTCCCTGTCCCCAAATCCCTGTCTCTGTCCCCATATCCCTGCCTGGGGTCCCCAAATCCCTGACCCTGTCCCCATTTCCCTGTCCCCCCCCCATTTCCCTGTCCCCATTTCCCTGTCCCCATTTCCCTGTTCCCCCCCCCATTTCCCTGTCCCCATTTCCCTGTCCCCCCCCATTTCCCGGTGCCCCCCCCATTTCCCTGTGCCCCCCCCATTTCCCTGTCCCCCCCCCCATTTCCTTGTCCCCCCCCATTTCCCGGTGCCCCCCCCCATTTCCCGGTGCCCCCCCATTTCCCTGTCCCACCCCATTTCCCGGTGTCCCCCCCCATTTCCCGGTGCCCCCCCCATTTCCCTGTGCCCCCCCCATTTCCCTGTGCCCCCCCCATTTCCCGGTGCCCCCCCCATTTCCCTGTGCCCCCCCCATTTCCCTGTCCCCCCCCATTTCCCGGTGCCCCCCCCATTTCCCGGTGCCCCCCCCACTCACCGCCGCTCCCGCCGCTCCCGCCGCAGCCACCGCAACCTGTTACCTTCGCGCAGGCCCCGCCCCTCGCCGCTGATTGGCCGGCACCACCTCAAACCCCGCCCCCTGGGCGTGGCAGCACACGCCAAGCCCCGCCCACACCCCACCGGTGCTGCGTCACGTGCCGCCCCCGCCATCTTGAAGAGGGCACCGCGCCCTTGACGGGATTTCCGCCACGCTCAAGATGGCGGATAAGCCACGCCCCCCTCTTACGGCAAGCGGCAGGGGCCGAGTTTCGTCGGCGCAGGCGCAATCGCGGCGTGACTAAGATGGAGGCTGGGGCAGCGCCGCCGCCGTTTTGGGCCGGGGGCCCGGCCCCGGGGGAAGTGTTCATCCCGCGGGTCTGGGGGCTGGGGGCTCCCCGGGGCTCCGGTACCGCCTCCGGTATCGGTATCGGCCCCGGTACCGCCTCCGGTATCGGTATGGGCACCGCGCCCGCCCGCCGCACGCTGTGAGTGCCGTGAGGGGAGAGGGGCGGGAATGGGGGAAATGGGGGGATGGGGAGGGGCTGAGGGGACTGGGGGAACTGGGGGGGGGAACTGGGGGGACTGGGAGGCGAACTGGGGAGGGGGCTGAGGGAACTGGGAGGGGAACTGGGGAGGGGGCTGAGGGAACTGGGGGAACTGGGGAGGGGCTGGGGGGAACTGGGAGGGGAACTGGGGAGGGGGCTGAGGGAACTGGGGGAACTGGGGAGGGGAACTGGGGGGACTGGGAGGGGAACTGGGGAGGGGGCTGAGGGAACTGGGGGAACTGGGGAGGGGAACTGGGGAGGGGGCTGAGGGAACTGGGGGAACTGGGGAGGGGAACTGGGGGGACTGGGAGGGGAACTGGGGAGGGGGCTGAGGGGAACTGGGGGAACTGGGGGAACTGGGGAGGGGAACTGGGAGGGGAACTGGGGAGACTGGGGAGGGATGGAAAGGGGGCTGAGGGGAACTGGGGAGGAACTGGGGGGGGAAATGGGAAAACTGGGGAGACTGGGGGGAGGGAACTGGGGAGACTGGGGAGGGGGTAGAGGGGAACTGGGAGGGGAAATGAGGAGGAACTGGGGTGGGAAATGGGGGGGAACTGGAGAGTTGGGGGGGACTGGGGAGAACTGGAGACGGGGGAGACAAACTGGGAGCAGAAGAGGGGGGTAATGGGGGGAGGGGATTTGGGGTCTGAGGGGGATCTGGGAAAGGGAAATGGAAGGAGAGGAAAATCCCGGAATGCGTTCAGAATGCAAACTGGGATCCTAACTGGGCAAACTGGGATGTAAACAGGGATGTAAACAGGGAGCCAAACTGGGATCCAAGTTGGGATCAAAATAGGGAGCCAAACTGGGATGCAAACAGGGAAAACTGGGATCCAAACTGGGAGCCAAACTGGGATCCAAGCTGGGATCCAAGCTGGGATTGAAATTGGGATGCAAACTGGGAGGCGAACTGGGAAAACTGGGAGCCAAACTGGGAGCCAATCTGGGATCTAAACTGGGATCTAAACTGGGAGCCAAACTGGGATCTAAACTGGGATCTAAACTGGGAGCCAAACTGGGATCCAAAGGGATCCAAACTGGAATCCAAACTGGGAGCCAAACTGGGCAATCTGGGATCCAAACTGGTCAAACTGGGATCCAAACCGGGAGCCAAACCGGGATCCAAACTGGGATCCAAACTGGGAAATCTGGGATCCAAACTGGGATCCAAACCGGGAGCCAAACCGGGATCCAAACTGGGAGCCAAACTGGGAGCCAAACTGGGATCCAGACTGGGCAAACTGGGAGTCAAACCAGGAGCCAAACAGGGATCCAGACTGGGATCCAAACTGGGATCCAAACTGGTCAAACTGGGAGCCAGACTGGGATGCAAACTGGGATCCAGACTAGGAGCCAAACTGGGATCAAAACTGGGATCAAAATAGGGAGCCAAACTGGGATCCAAACTGGGAAATCTGAGATCCAAACTGGTCAAACTGGGAGCCAGACTGGGATCCAGACTGGGAGCCAAACTGGTCAAACTGGGATCCAAACCGGGAGCCAAACCGGGATCCAAACTGGGATCCAAACTGGGAAATCTGGGATCCAAACTGGGATCCAAACTGGGAAATCTGGGATCCAAACTGGGAAATCTGGGATCCAAACTGGGATCCAAACTGGGATCCAAACTGGGAAATCTGGGATCCAAACTGGGATCCAAACAGGGATCAAAACAGGGAGCCAAACAGGGATCCAGACTGGGCAAACTGGGAGTCAAACCAGGATCCAGACTGGGATCCAAACTGGGATCCAGGCTAGGAGCCAAACTGGGATCAAAATAGGGAGCCAAACTGGGATCTAAACTGGGAAATCTGGGATCCAAACTGGGATCCAAACCGGGAGCCAAACCGGGATCCAAACTGGGATCCAAACTGGGATCCAAACTGGGAGCCAAACTGGGATCCAAACTGGGAGCCAAACTGGGATCCAGACTGGGCAAACTGGGAGTCAAACCAGGAGCCAAACCAGGATCCAGACTGGGATCCAAACTGGGATCCAAACTGGTCAAACTGGGAGCCAGACTGGGATCCAAACTGGGATGCAAACTGGGATCCAGACTAGGAGCCAAACTGGGATCAAAATAGGGATCCAAACTGGGATCCAAACTGGGATCCAAACTGGGATCCAAACTGGTCAAACTGGGAGCCAAACTGGGATCCAGACTGGGATCCAAACTGGTCGAACTGGGATCCAAACGGATCCAGACTGGGATCCAAACTGGGATCCAAACTGGGATCTAAACTGGGATCCAGACTGGTCAAACTGGGATCCAAACTGGTTTCACGTGGCCGTGGCAGGAGCCCGATGGTGACGGGGACGTCGGTGCTGGGGCTGAAGTTCTCCGGGGGCGTGATCCTGGCCGCGGACACGGTGGGATCCTACGGATCCCTGGCGCGATTCCGGGGAATCTCCCGGCTCCTCAAGGTCAACGACTCCACCGTGCTGGGATCCAAACTGGGAAATCTGGGATCCAAACTGGGATCCAAACTGGGATCAAAACAGGGAGCCAAACTGGGATCCAAACAGGGATCAAAACAGGGATCCAAACTGGGATCCAAACAGGGATCAAAACCAGGATCCAGACTGGGCAAACCGGGAGCCAAACCAGGATCCAGACTGGGATCCAAACTGGGATCCAAACTGGTCAAACTGGGAGCCAGACTGGGATCCAAACTGGGATCCAAACTGGGATCCAAACTGGGATCCAAACTGGTCAAACTGGGATCCAAACTGGGATCCAGACTGGGATCCAAACTGGTTTCACGTGGCCGTGGCAGGAGCCCGATGGTGACGGGGACGTCGGTGCTGGGGCTGAAGTTCTCCGGGGGCGTGATCCTGGCCGCGGACACGGTGGGATCCTACGGATCCCTGGCGCGATTCCGGGGAATCTCCCGGCTCCTCAAGGTCAACGACTCCACCGTGCTGGGAGCCTCCGGAGATCTGGCGGATTTCCAGCACCTGCGGCAGCTCCTGGAGCAGATGGTGTAAGATTCCCGGGAATTTCTTGGGATTTGGGGAGCCCAAAATCTTCTGGGAATTGTGGGATTCCTCAAATGGCAGCTGGATTCCCGGAGATTTGGGAATTTCCTGTTGTTAAAGCCTCCATGGATTGCTGGGATTGATTGCCCTTCCCAAAATCCCAGATTTTCAGGGGATGGAAGGCGTTCCCAAGAATTCCCCATCCCGAAATCCCAGATTTTCAGGGGATGGAAGGCGTTCCCAAGAATTCCCCATCCCGAAATCCCAGATTTTCAGGGGATGGAAGGCATTCCCAAGAATTTCCCATCCCGAAATCCCAGATTTTCAGGGGATGGAAGGCATTCCCAAGAATTTCCCATCCCAAAATCCCAGATTTTCAGGTGATGGAAGGCATTCCCAAGAGTTTCTGATCCCAAAATTTTTTAATCTTGAGTCTCTGAATCCCTTATCCACAAATCTCTGATTTTCCCAATGTTCCATCCCCAAATTCCCTGGCATTTTTTGACCACCAATCCCTGATTTTTCTGGCATTCCATCCCCAAATTCCAGATTTTTTTGACCACCAATCCCTGATTTTCCCGGTGTTCCATCCCCAAATTCCCTGGCATTTTTTGACCACCAATCCCTGATTTTCCTGGTGTTCCATCCCCAAATTCCAGATTTTTTCAACCACAAATCCCTGAATTTCCCAGCGTTCCATCCCCAAATTCCAGATTTTTTTGACCACAAATCCCTGAATTTCCCAGCATTCTATCCCCAAATTCCCTGGCATTTTTTGACCACAAATCCCTGATTTTTCTGGCATTCCATCCCTAAATTCCAGATTTTTTTGACCACAAATCCCTGATTTTCCTGGTGTTCCATCCCCAAATTCCAGATTTTTTCAACCACAAATCCCTGAATTTCCCAGCATTCCATCCCCAAATTCCAGATTTTTTTGACCACCAATCCCTGAATTTCCCAGCATTCCATCCCCGAATTCCACAGATTTTTTTGACCACCAATCCCTGATTTTCCCGGTGTTCCATCCCCAAATTCCCTGGCATTTTTTGACCACAAATCCCTGATTTTCCCGGTGTTCCATCCCCAAATTCCCTGATTTTTCCCAATCTTCCATCCCCAAATTCCACAGCTTTTTTCAACCACAAATCCCTGAATTTCCCAGCATTCCATCCCCAAATTCCCTGATTTTCCCAATCTTCCATCCCCAAATTCCCTGATTTTCCCAATCTTCCATCCCCAAATTCCACAGCTTTTTTCAACCACAAATCCCTGATTTTCCTGGTGTTCCATCCCCAAATTCCAGATTTTTTCAACCACAAATCCCTGAATTTCCCAGCATTCCATCCCCAAATTCCCTGGCATTTTTTGACCACCAATCCCTGATTTTCCTGGTGTTCCATCCCCAAATTCCAGATTTTTTTGACCACAAATCCCTGAATTTCCCAGCATTCCATCCCCGAATTCCACAGATTTTTTTGACCACAAATCCCTGATTTTCCCGGCGTTCCATCCCCAAATTCCCTGGCATTTTTTGACCACAAATCCCTGATTTTCCCGGCGTTCCATCCCCAAATTCCAGATTTTTTTTGACCACCAATCCCTGAATTTCCCAGCATTCCATCCCCGAATTCCACAGATTTTTTTGACCACCAATCCCTGATTTTCCCGGCGTTCCATCCCCAAATTCCCTGGCATTTTTGAACAACAAAAAAAAAAAAAAAATCCCCAAATTCCCCGGCGTTTCTTTGACCACCAACCCCCGCTTTTCCCGGCGTTCCGGCCCCGAATTCCATGGAATTCCCTGGATTTCAGGATCGACGAGGAGCTGCTGGGGGATGGGCACAGCTACAGCCCCCGAGCTCTTCACTCGTGGCTCACTCGGGTCCTCTACAACCGGCGCTCCAAGATCAATCCCCTCTGGAATTCCGTGCTCATCGCCGGCGTCTACGGCGGGGAGAGGTGAGCGATCCCGGGATGGGAAATTCCAGGGATTTCTCCTTTTTTTTTTTTTCCCTTTTGGAAATTCCTGGGTTTTTTTAGCTGGGCTGGTGTTGTTTTCCAGGGAAGTTGTGGGGTTTTTCGCAGGGTGGGTTGTTTGTCTTTTCCTCGGGGAAATTCCTGCTCATTCCGTGGGGAAATTCCTGATTTTTCCCAGGGAATTTTCTGTTTATTCCATGGGGAAATTCCTGTTCATTCCATGGGGAAATTCCTGCTTTTTCCCAGGGAATTTCCTGTTCATTCCATGGGGAAATTCCTGCTTTTTCCCAGGGAATTTCCTGTTTATTCCATGGGGAAATTCCTGCTCATTCCATGGGGAAATTCCTGCTTTTTCCCAGGGAATTTCCTGCCCATTCCATGGGGAAATTCCTGTTCATTCCATGGGGAAATTCCTGCTTTTTCCCAGGGAATTTCCTGCCCATTCCATGGGGAAATTCCTGTTCATTCCATGGGGAAATTCCTGCTTTTTCCCAGGGAATTTCCTGTTCATTCCATGGGGAAATTCCTGCTTTTTCCCAGGGAATTTTCTGTTCATTCCATGGGGAAATTCCTGCTCATTCCATGGGGAAATTCCTGATTTTTCCCAGGGAATTTCCTGCCCATTCCATGGGGAAATTCCTGTTCATTCCATGGGGAAATTCCTGCTCATTCCATGGGGAAATTCCTGCTTTTTCCCAGGGAATTTCCTGCTCATTCCATGGGGAAATTCCTGCCCATTCCATGGGGAAATTCCTGCTTTTTCCCAGGGAATTTCCTGTTCATTCCATGGGGAAATTCCTGTTCATTCCACAGGGAAATTCCTGCTTTTTCCCAAGGAATTTCCTGCCCATTCCATGGGGAAATTCCTGTTCATTCCATGGGGAAATTCCTGCTTTTTCCCAGGGAATTTCCTGCCCATTCCATGGGGAAATTCCTGTTCATTCCATGGGGAAATTCCTGCTTTTTCCCAGGGAATTTCCTGTTCATTCCATGGGGAAATTCCTGCTTTTTCCCAGGGAATTTTCTGTTCATTCCATGGGGAAATTCCTGCTCATTCCATGGGGAAATTCCTGATTTTTCCCAGGGAATTTCCTGCCCATTCCATGGGGAAATTCCTGTTCATTCCATGGGGAAATTCCTGCTTTTTCCCAGGGAATTTTCTATTCATTCCATGGGGAAATTCCTGCTTTTTCCCAGGGAATTTTCTATTCATTCCATGGGGAAATTCCTGCTCCTTCCTCAGGGAATTTCCTGCTCATTCCATGGGGAAATTCCTGCTCATTCCATGGGGAAATTCCTGCTTTTTCCCAGGGAATTTCCTGCCCATTCCATGGGGAAATTCCTGTTCATTCCATGGGGAAATTCCTGCTCCTTCCATGGGGAAATTCCTGCTTTTTCCCAGGGAATTTCCTGCTCATTCCACGGGGAAATTCCTGTTCATACCATGGGGAAATTCCTGCTTTTTCCCAGGGAATTTCCTGCCCATTCCATGGGGAAATTCCTGCTCCTTCCTCGGATAATTCCTCTTCCTCCTTCCCCAGGAAATTCCTGCTCCTTTTTCCCCTCTCCCCGTTTTTTTTCTGGCAAATTCCTCCTCCCTGCTTCCTCCTCCCCAGGGCAATTCCCTCTTCCCAACTCTTCCGTATTCCCGAGGCTCTTCCTGCTTTTTCCCGGGGAAATTCCCGCTTCCCGGGCCTGATTCCCGCTTTTCCGTCCCGCAGTTTCCTGGGATACGTGGACATGCTGGGAGTGGCCTACGAGGCGCCGTCGCTGGCCACGGGATTCGGGGCTTACCTGGCCCAGGTGAGTCCCAGCTCCTCCCTTCGTTAGTTCAGGGTTAATTAATCTTGAATTAATTATTTTTTTTTAATTAATTAATTCTTAATTAATTCATTCATTTATTTATATGCTTTTTAATTTCATTTATTATTTAATCGCTCCTTTTCAATTATTTTTTCTTTTTTTTTAGCTCGTTGTTGTTTCTGTTGGTAATTTTTTAATTGTTTTTTTGGTTTCCGTTCTTAATTTTTTAGTTAATTTTAAAATTCTTCAATCCATTTGCTTAATAGTTAATTTTAAGGTTTTTTTCTATTTAATTAATCTTTTTAATTTATAATTTTAAAATTAGCTGTTTAGCTCATAATGCTTTCGATTAATAATTTTTTAATTTTTTTAATCATTTTTTCGTTCTTTTTTAGTTTATATTTTTAGCTCATCATCTTTTAATTGAGTATTATTTAAACTAATTAAAACTAAAATTTTTTAATTTTTTAGCTCATCGTTTTTAAATTGATTCTTATCTCAGTTCATTAATTTGCAACTGATGCTTTTTTTAATTCAGTAGTTTTTAACTGATTGTTTTTATTTTTAGTTCATTAATTTTTAATTGATTAATTGATTTCTCCGGGAGAAATTCCTCCTTTTTCCCATAAAAATTCCTCCTTTTTCCCACAAAAATTCCTTCTTTTCCCAAGGGAAATTCCCTCCTTTATCCCATGAAAATTCCTCCTTTTCCCAGAGGAAATTCCCTCCTTTTTCCCATGAAAATTCCTCCTTTTTCCCATTAAAGTTCCTCCTTTATCCCATGAAAATTCCTCCTTTTTCCCATGAAAATTCCTCCTTTTTCCAGGGAAATTCCCTCCTTTTTCCCATGAAAATTCCTCCTTTTTCCCATGAAAATTCCTCCTTTTTCCCATGAAAATTCCTCCTTTTTCCCATGAAAATTCCTCCTTTTTCCCATGAAAATTCCTCCTTTTCCCAGAGGAAATTCCTCCTTTTTCCCATGAAAATTCCTCCTTTTTCCAAGGGAAATTCCCTCCTTTATCCCATGAAAATTCTTCCTTTTTCCCATGAAAATTCCTCCTTTTTCCCAGGGAAATTCCTCCTTTTTCCCACGAAAATTCCTCCTTTTCATCTCGCAACTCCCAAATCCTCTTCCCTTCTCATTTCACCCTTTTCATTCCCTTTTCTCCCTGAACTTTTTTAATCCACTCCACAACCGGGGGGGTTTTTCCCGACGATTTTAACCCCGGCATTCCCGTTTTTTCCCGTTTTTTTCCCGTTTTTTTCCCGGAGCAGCCGTTGCTGCGGGCGGCGCTGGAGCGGGATCGGCTCCCGAGCCGGGAGGAGGCGCGGGAGCTGCTGGAGCGCTGCCTGCGCGTGCTCTACTACCGCGACGCTCGCTCCTTCAACAGGGTTTGTATCCCAAAATCCCAGGAATCCATCCCAAATCCATCCCAAAATCCCGGGAATCCATCCCAAAATCCCGGGAATCCATCCCAAAATCCCGGGAATCCATCCCAAATCCATCCCAAAATCCTGGGAATCCGTCCCCAAATCCATGGGATCCGTCCCCAGATCCCTGGGATCCGTCCCGATCCCGCAGCGCTGCCTGCACGTGCTCTGCTACCGCGACGCTCGCTCCTTCAACAGGGTTTGTATCCCAAAATCCCGGGAATCCATCCCAAAATCCCGGGAATCCATCCCAAAATCCATCCCCAAATCCATGGGATCCGTCCCCAAATCCCTGGGATCCGTCCCGATCCCGCAGCGCTGCCTGCGCGTGCTCTGCTACTGCGACGCTCGCTCCTTCAACAGGGTTTGTATCCCAAAATCCCGGGAATCCATCCCCAAAATCCCGGGAATCCATCCCAAATCCATCCCCAAAATCCCGGGAATCCATCCCAAAATCCCGGGAATCCATCCCAAATCCATCCCCAAAATCCCGGGAATCCATCCCAAAATCCCGGGAATCCATCCCAAATCCATCCCCAAAATCCCGGGAATCCATCCCAAATCCATCCCCAAATCCATGGGATCCGTCCCCAAATCCCTGGGATCCGTCCCGATCCCGCAGCGCTGCCTGCGCGTGCTCTGCTACCGCGACGCTCGCTCCTTCAACAGGGTTTGTATCCCAAAATCCCGGGAATCCATCCCAAAATCCCAGGAATCCATCCCAAATCCATCCCAAAATCCCGGGAATCCATCCCAAAATCCATCCCCAAATCCATGGGATCCGTCCCCAAATCCCTGGGATCCGTCCCGATCCCGCAGCGCTGCCTGCGCGTGCTCTGCTACCGCGACGCTCGCTCCTTCAACAGGGTTTGTATCCCAAAATTATCCCAAAATCCCGGGAATCCATCCCAAATCCATCCCAAAATCCTGGGAATCCATCCCCAAATCCATGGGATCCGTCCCCAAATCCCTGGGATCCGTCCCGATCCCGCAGCGCTGCCTGCGCGTGCTCTGCTACCGCGATGCTCGCTCCTTCAACAGGGTTTGTATCCCAAAATCCCGGGAATCCATCCCAAAATCCCGGGAATCCATCCCAAATCCATCCCAAAATCCCGGGAATCCATCCGAAAATCCCGGGAATCCATCCCAAATCCATCCCAAAATCCCGGGAATCCATCCGAAAATCCCGGGAATCCATCCCAAATCCATCCCCCAATCCATGGGATCCATCCCCAAATGCTGATGTTTTTTTCCCGTGGAATTCCAGGGTTGGGATTGAGGGATTCCAGGGTTTTTCCCCGTGGAATTTCCGGTGCTTTTTCCCACAGAATTCCGGGTTCGGAATTGAGGAATTCCGGGCTTTTCCCCATGGAATTTCTGGGAGTTTTTCCTGCAGAATTCCGGGTCAGGATTGAGGAATTCCAGGGTTCTTCCTGTGGAGTTCGGGGTCTGGAATTGAGGAATTCCCGAGTTTTTTCCCCATGGAATTCCCGGTGTTTTTTCCCATGGAATTCCGGGTGGGAATTGAGGAATTCCAGGTTGGGAATTGAGGAATTCCGGGTTGGGAATTGAGGAATTCCAGGGTTTTTCCCATGGAATTTCCGGTTTTTCCCGCGGAATTCCGGGTTGGGAATTTGAGGAATTCCGGGTTGGGAATTGAGGAATTCCAGGTTTTTCCTGCGGAATTCCGGGTTGGGAATTTGAGGAATTCCGGGTTGGGAATTGAGGAATTCCAGGTTTTTCCCGCGGAATTCCGGGTTGGGAATTTGAGGAATTCCAGGTTGGGAATTGAGGAATTCCAGGGTTTTTCCCATGGAATTTCCGGTTTTTCCCGCGGAATTCCAGGTTGGGAATTGAGGAATTCCAGGTTTTTCCTGCAGAATTCCGGGTGGGAATTGAGGAATTCCAGGTGGGAATTGAGGAATTCCAGGTGGGAATTGAGGAATTCCAGGTGGGAATTGAGGAATTCCAGGTTTTTCCCGCGGAATTCCGGGTGGGAATTGAGGAATTCCAGGTTGGGAATTGAGGAATTCCAGGTTTTTCCCGTGGAATTCCGGGTTGGGAATTGAGGAATTCCAGGTTTTTCCCGCGGAATTCCGGGTTGGGAATTGAGGAATTCCAGGTTTTTCCCGCGGAATTCCGGGTTGGGAATTGAGGAATTCCAGGTTTTTCCCGCGGAATTCCGGGTGGGAATTGAGGAATTCCAGGTTTTTCCCGCAGAATTCCGGGTTGGGAATTGAGGAATTCCAGGTTTTTCCCGCGGAATTCTGGGTTGGGAATTGAGGAATTCCAGGTTTTTCCCGCAGAATTCCGGGTGGGAATTGAGGAATTCCAGGTTAGGAATTGAGGAATTCCAGGTGGGAATTGAGGAATTCCAGGTTTTTCCCGCAGAATTCCGGGTTGGGAATTGAGGAATTCCAGGTTTTCCCGCGGAATTCTGGGTTGGGAATTGAGGAATTCCAGGTTTTTCCCGCAGAATTCCGGGTGGGAATTGAGGAATTCCGGGTTGGGAATTGAGGAATTCCAGGGTTTTTCCCATGGAATTTCCGGTTTTTCCCGCGGAATTCCGGGTTGGGAATTGAGGAATTCCAGGTTTTCCCGCGGAATTCCGGGTGGGAATTGAGGAATTCCGGGTTGGGAATTGAGGAATTCCAGGTTTTTCCCGCAGAATTCCGGGTGGGAATTGAGGAATTCCGGGTTGGGAATTGAGGAATTCCAGGGTTTTTCCCATGGAATTTCCGGTTTTTCCCGCGGAATTCCGGGTTGGGAATTGAGGAATTCCGGGTTGGGAATTGAGGAATTCCAGGTTTTTCCCGCGGAATTCCGGGTTGGGAATTGAGGAATTCCAGGTTTTCCCGCGGAATTCCGGGTGGGAATTGAGGAATTCCAGGTGGGAATTGAGGAATTCCAGGTTTTTCCCGTGGAATTCCGGGTTGGGAATTGAGGAATTCCAGGTTTTCCCGCGGAATTCCGGGTGGGAATTGAGGAATTCCGTGTTTTTCCCGCAGTACGAGGTTGCCGTGGTGACGGAGAAGGGGGTGGAGCTGGAGGGACCCCTGACCCTGGAGGCCAACTGGGACATCGCCCACGCCGTCAGGTGAAATTCCATGGGAAAAACGGGATTTGGGAATTCCCAGGGGCATCCAGGTGTTCCCAGGGGGCATCCAGGTGTTCCTGGGGCACATCCAGGTGTTCCTGGGGGCACATCCAGGTGTTCCTGGGGGCACATCCAGGTGTTCCTAAGGGTATCCAGGTGTTCCTGGGGGTATCCAGGTGCTCCTGGGACACATCCAGGTGTTCCTGAGGGTATCCAGGTGTTCCTGAGGGTATCCAGGTGTTCCTGGGGCACATCCAGGTGTTCCTGGGGCACATCCAGGTGTTCCTGAGGGTATCCAGGTGTTCCTGGGGCACATCCAGGTGTTCCTGGGGCAGATCCAGGTGTTCCTGAGGGTATCCAGGTGTTCCTGGGGCACATCCAGGTGTTCCTGGGACACATCCAGGTGTTCCTGAGGGTATCCAGGTGTTCCTGGGACACATCCAGGTGTTCCTGGGGCACATCCAGGTGTTCCTGGGGCAGATCCAGGTGTTCCTGAGGGTATCCAGGTGTTCCTGGGGCACATCCAGGTGTTCCTGGGGCACATCCAGGTGTTCCTGGGGCACATCCAGGTGTTCCTGGGACACATCCAGGTGTTCCTGGGGGCACATCCAGGTGTTCCTGGGGCACATCCAGGTGTTCCTGGGACACATCCAGGTGTTCCTGAGGGTATCCAGGTGTTCCTGGGGCACATCCAGGTGTTCCTGGGGCACATCCAGGTGTTCCTGAGGGTATCCAGGTGTTCCTGGGGCACATCCAGGTGTTCCTGGGACACATCCAGGTGTTCCTGAGGGTATCCAGGTGTTCCTGGGGCACATCCAGGTGTTCCTGGGACACATCCAGGTGTTCCTGGGGCACATCCAGGTGTTCCTGAGGGTATCCAGGTCTTCCTGGGGCACATCCAGGTGTTCCTGGGACACATCCAGGTGTTCCTGAGTGTATCCAGGTGTTTCAGGGGGTATCCAGGTGTTCCTGGGGGACAATTCCTGCTCCCTGAGGGACAGCCAGGTGTTCCAGGTGTTCCCGGGGGTATCCAGATGTTCCAGGGGCACATCCAGGTGTTCCTGGGACACATCCAGGTGTTCCTGAGTGTATACAGGTGTTCCTGGGGGCACATCCAGGTGTTCCTGAGGCACATCCAGGTGTTCCCGAGGGCACATCCAGGTGTTCCGGGGGGTATCCAGGTGTTCCTGGGGGACAATTCCCACTCCCTGAGGCACATCCAGGTGTTCCTGGGACACATCCAGGTGTTCCTGAGGGTATCCAGGTGTTCCTGAGGGTATCCAGGTGTTCCTGGGACACATCCAGGTGTTCCTGGGGGCACATCCAGGTGTTCCAGGGGGAATCCAGGTGTTCCTGGGGGACAATTCCCACTCCATGGGACACATCCAGGTGTTCCTGGGGGTATCCAGGTGTTCCTGGGGGTATCCAGGTGTTCCTGGGGGCACATCCAGGTGTTCCTGGGGGAATCCAGCTGTTCCTGGGGGACAATTCCCACTCCATGGGGCAGATCCAGGTGTTCCTGAGGGTATCCAGGTGTTCCTGGGGGTATCCAGGTGTTCCTGGGGGCACATCCAGGTGTTCCTGGGGGTATCCAGGTGTTCCTGGGGGTACATCCAGGTGTTCCTGGGGGTATCCAGGTGTTCCTGGGACACATCCAGGTGTTCCTGAGGGTATCCAGGTGTTCCTGGGGGTATCCAGGTGTTCCTGAGGGCACATCCAGGTGTTCCTGAGGGTATCCAGGTGTTTCTGGGGGTATCCAGGTGTTCCTGGGGACACATCCAGGTGTTCCTGAGTGTATCCAGGTGTTCCCAAGGGTATCCAGGTGTTCCTGGGGGTATCCAGGTATTCCTGGGGGAATCCAGGTGTTCCTGGGGGACAATTCCCACTCCATGGGGCACATCCAGGTGTTCCTGAGGGTATCCAGGTGTTCCCGGGGGTATCCAGGTGTTCCAGGTGTTTTTCCTGCCCCTCTCACCCCCGTTTTCTCCCATCTTTTCCCGTTTTTCCAGCGGTTTCGAGTGATCTCCGGGAGCTGCTCCGACCTCAGCCCGACCACCTCAAACCCCTGGTTTTTCCCCATCCCTTTTTTCCCCTCTGGAACGGCGAATCCAGCTTTTTTTGGGAATAAAATCCATCGTTTTAAGACCGATCCGTGTGTGTTCGTTCTTCGGGATTCCTCAAAAAACAAAAAAAAAACCCACAACTTGGGAATTCTCCCCCGAGAAACGCCGGAATTCGGGAATTCTGTGGCTCCAAATCCCGATTTTTACCAAAATCACGGAATTCTTGAGGTGGGAAAAGCCCTTTTTGGGGATGGATCCCGGGAATTCCTAAACCCTGGCCAGAATTTTGGGGCATTCCATGGAATTTTTCCCCCCAAAAAAATCCCAAATTTCCCCCAAATCCGACTTTCCCGCTCTTTTTCCAGGATATTCCGGGAATTCCGGCATGATCCCAATATTCCTTTGGAAACTCAGGGGAAAAAATTGGGAATAAATTGGGTTAAAATCCCTATTTTTGGGTATTTTTGGTGCTCTGAATTCCTGGGAATTGCGGGGTTATGGAATTTCGAATGAAATATTGGGATGTTTCAATAAAATAATAAAATTTCTAATCAAATAATGAAGTTTCTAAGAAAATATTGGAGTATTTCAATAAAATAATGAAATTTCTAATGAAATAATGAAATTCCTAATAAAATATTGGAATATTTCAATCAAATAATAAAATTTGGAATAAAATATTGGAATGTTTCAATAAAATAATGGAATTTCTAATAAAATAATGAAATTCCTAATGAAATAATGAAATTTCTAATGAAATCATGAAATTTCTAATAAAATATTGGAATATTTCAATCAAATAATAAAATTTGGAATAAAATATTGGAATATTTCAATAAAATAATTAAATTTCTAATAAAATATTGGAATAGTTCAATAAAATATTGGAATATTTCAATAAAATAATTAAATTTCTAATGAAATAATGAAATTCCTAATAAAATATTGGAATATTTCAATCAAATAATAAAATTTGGAATAAAATATTGGAATGTTTCAATAAAATAATGGAATTTCTAATAAAATAATGAAATTCCTAATGAAATAATGAAATTTCTAATGAAATAATGAAATTTCTAATAAAATATTGGAATAGTTCAATAAAATATTGGAATATTTTAATAAAATAATTAAATTTCTAATAAAATATTGGAATAGTTCAATAAAATATTGGAATATTTCAATAAAATAATGAAATTTTTAATAAAATAATGAAATTCCTAATAAAATATTGGAATATTTCAATCAGATAATAAAATTTGGAATAAAATATTGGAATGTTTCAATAAAATAATTAAATTTCTAATAAAATATTGGAATAGTTCAATAAAATATTGGAATATTTCAATAAAATAATGAAATTTCTAATAAAATAATGGAATTCCTAATAAAATATTGGAATATTTCAATCAAATAATAAAATTTGGAATAAAATATTGGAATGTTTCAATAAAATAATGAAATTTCTAATAAAATAATGAGATTTCTAATAAAATAATGAAATTTCTAATAAAATATTGGAATAGTTCAATAAAATATTGGAATGTTTCAATAAAATAATTAAATAGTTCAATAAAATAATAAAATTTTGAATAAAATAATGAAATAGTTCAATAAAAAAATAAAATTCGGAATAAAATATTGGAATAGTTCAATTAAATATTGGAATATTCCAATAAAATAATGAAATTTCTAATAAAATAATGAAATAGTTCAATTAAATAATGAAATTTCGAATAAAATATTGGAAAGTTTCAATGAAATAATGAAATAGTTCAATAAAATAATGAAATTTTTAGTGAAGTATTGGAATATTTCAATAAAATAATGAAATTTCGAATAAAATATTGAAATAGTTCAATAAAATATTAGAATATTTCAATAAAATAATGAAACCTGTCAATAAAATAATGGAATTTCTAATAAAATCTTGGAATGTTTCAATAAAATAATGAAATAGTTCAATAATATAATGAAATTTCGAATAGAATATTGGAATATTTCGATAAAATAATGAAATTTTGAATAGAATGTTGGAATATTTCAATTAAAAGAAGGGAATTTCACTGAAATCCTGGAATATTTCAATAACCAAAGCCACAAAAATCCAATTAAAATGGAATTATTTTTTTTTTCCCCTCCCCATTCCCAGCGTTCCTCCAGCAGCTTTTCCTTAAAAAAAATATCCAGGAATTTTCCATGGAGAAAAAAAAAATCCCAATTCTGACCTTGAAGAATTTAATTAAATATTGAATTAAAGCCCCAAAATTTTTCCACCCAAATCCCACCGGAATGAAGGAATTTTTTTGATTCCACAATAAAAACACCGTTTATTTATAAATCCATTTCCCTGGTTTTATTCCGTGTTTTCCACTCCTGTACAATTCCAAGCTGATCCATAATTTTATTTTTTTTTTTTTAAATTTTTATTTATTTTGAATTTTTTTAATTCTTTTTTTTTTTTTTTTTAATTATTTTGAATTTTTTTTCCCGTTTTCCTTTGGGAAAAAAAGCCAAAAAAAACCAAAAAAAAAAAACCAAAAACTCCACAAATTCTACGGGAAAACAGGAATTTGGGAATTCCAAGAATATTTTAAAATTTAAAAAAAAAAAACAACCAAAAATCATTTTTCCCAAAAAACATGCAAATTCCGGTAAAAAATCGGAGCTGGCAGTGAAAAATCAGATTTTTTTTTTGACGGATTTTTCCGGGTTTTTCATCAGTTTTATTCCCAAATCCCGGATTTTCCGATCCTAAGGAAGGCAGGGTTTTCCAGGATTTATTTTTTAAAATAAAAAGGGAGAAATCCAAAGAAAATTTGGGGTTTTTTCTGCCCCTCCAGCAGAATTTTTTGGGCGGGAAAAAAAATTGGGAAAATCCATGTCAGGGTGGGAAAATCCCAAAAATTGCTGGGATGGAATGTTGGCTTCATAATTCCCAAGCCAAATTCCCTAAAATTCCACCAAAATTCCCGATTTTCGTTAAAAACGCCCCAAAAGGAACCAAATCTTGGCGGTCAATCTGAATTTTCTGTAAAAAAAAATGGGATTTTTTTGGGGGGGTTAAATTAAAAAAATAAAGAAAAATTCCCAATTTTTTTTTTTTTTTTTTTGGGTGTTAAATCCAGGGATTTTTTGTTTTCTTGGAAAAAAAAAAAAAAAATTGGGCACAAAACGACGTCAAATTTCCACTGCTAAAAAAATCAGGAATTATGGTACAAGTGAGGTAAAGAAAATTCCCAAAAAATCCACCCACGAGAGAGAATTCCAAGGAAAAACCAACACAGGGAATCCAAATTTTTTTCCTTTTTTTTTTTTTTTTTTTCCAGGTTTTTTTTTTTTTCCATTTTTAAATTTAAAAAAATCAAAAAATCAGAAAAAAAAGAAAAAAAAAAAAAAAAAAGCCACGAAAATTCTCCCCGAAAAAATCGGCGGAAACGGCAAATCTGGAATTCCAAATCCCAAAAATCCGCTGGGAATTTGGGATCTCGTCTGTTTGTTCAGAAAATTGGGAATGTCATCTGTTTTGGGGCTAAAAATTGGGAATATCCTTGAATTTTTGGAGTCAAAAATTGGGAATATCCTTGAATTTTTGGCGTTAAAAATTGGGAATTATCCTTGAATTTTTGGAGTTAAAAATTGGGAATAACCTTGAATTTTTGGAGTCAAAAATTGGGAATAACCTTGAATTTTTGGAGTTAAAAATTGGGAATTATCCTTGAATTTTTGGAGTTAAAAACTGGGAATTATCCTTGAATTTTTGGAGTTAAAAACTGGGAATTATCCTTGAATTTTTGGAGTCAAAAATTGGGAATTATCCTTGAATTTTTGGAGTTAAAAATTGGGAATTATCCTTGAATTTTTGGAGTTAAAAATTGGGAATTATCCTTGAATTTTTGGAGTCAAAAATTGGGAATAACCTTGAATTTTTGGCGTTAAAAATTGGGAATTATCCTTGAATTTTTGGAGTTAAAAATTGGGAATTATCCTTGAATTTTTGGAGTTAAAAATTGGGAATTATCCTTGAATTTTTGGAGTCAAAAATTGGGAATTATCCTTGAATTTTTGGAGTTAAAAATTGGGAATTATCCTTGAATTTTTGGAGTTAAAAATTGGGAATTATCCTTGAATTTTTGGAGTTAAAAATTGGGAATTATCCTTGAATTTTTGGAGTTAAAAACTGGGAATTATCCTTGAATTTTTGGAGTTAAAAATTGGGAATTATCCTTGAATTTTTGGAGTTAAAAATTGGGAATTATCCTTGAATTTTTGGAGTTAAAAATTGGGAATTATCCTTGAATTTTTGGAGTTAAAAATTGGGAATTATCCTTGAATTTTTGGAGTCAAAAATTGGGAATTATCCTTGAATTTTTGGAGTTAAAAATTGGGAATTATCCTTGAATTTTTGGAGTTAAAAATTGGGAATTATCCTTGAATTTTTGGCGTTAAAAATTGGGAATTATCCTTGAATTTTTGGAGTCAAAATTGGGAATTATCCTTGAATTTCTGGGGTGAGTTTGGACCTCCAAAAATAGGGAATGTTCCCCAAAATTTGGGGTATTTGGCTCTTCAAAAAGTCGGGAATATTCCTTTAATTTTGGGGGACAAAACTGGGAATACCCTTCAATTTCTGGGGGCAAAAACTGGGAATATCCTTCAATTTTTTGGGGCAAAAATCAGGAATATCCTTCAATTTTCGGGGTGTTTTTGGACCTCCAAAAATCAGGAATATCCTTTAATTTCTGGGGTCAAAAACCGGGAATATTCTTCAATTTCTGGGGTCAAAAACCTGGAATATTCTTCAGGTTCTGGGGGCAAAATTTTGGGAATATCCTTCAGTTTTTGGGGGGGCAAAAAATTGGGAATATCCTTTAAATTTCTGGGGGCAAAAAATTGGGAATATCCTTCAATTTTTGGGTCGAGTCTGGATCTCCAAAAAAACCGGGAATATCCTTCCATTTTTGTGGCCAAAGCCTGGGAATATCCTTCAATTTTCAGGCCCAAAACCCGGGAACATCCCTTCGATTCCCGCTTTTCCTTCACTTTTTCCAAACCCTCAGCATTTCCGGGATGAATGGGATTTGTTGGTTTTTCTTTGAATTTATTTCCCCCACCTCGGGAATTCCTCAAACTTCCATCAGCTCCAAATCCGCCTCCTCGAATCCGTAGAACGACTCCACCTCGCTCTCCCCCTCGAAGAGCCGGTGCAGGATTTCGGGATCGGCCTCGGGATCGTCGTTTTCCGGGAATTCCGGGGAGGATTCCCCGCTTTTGGCGATTCTCAGCCTCTCCTCCATGGCGGCGATCAGCTCCTCCTGCTCGTCGCCGTTGCGCCGCGGCGATCCCGAATTTCCGGCCGGTCCCGGCAGGACGCTGGCCACCAGGAAAGATTTCCGGATCAACTCCGGGCAATTCCCGAGGATTTCCAGAGCTTCTCCCAACCACCCCAGCAGCAGCTGGAGCAGCGCGGAGGAGTCGGGATCCGTCAGGTCTTTGGCCCGTTCTTTCCATTTTTTATGGAGGAAATTTTTCAGGGATCTCTTGACGCAGACGTCCAGAGGTTGGATCCGGGAGCTGCATCCCGCCGGGATAACCGCCGGAAGCGTTCCGGCCGCGCTGAGCACGGCCAGCACCTCCTCGGAGAGATGCGTCCGGTGGCAATCCAGGACCAACATCCCTTTGGAAGCTCCTCCTCCTCCTCCTCCTCCTCCTCCTCCTCCTCCTCCTCCTCGGCATTCCGTGTGTTTCCTCCACACCATGGCCGCCCACAATTCCATGATCTCGTCGTCGCCGCATCCGTCCTCCTTGGATTCCAGCAGGATGGATTTGGGAACGGCGGCGGGAGAGGGGAGGTGACCCCTGGAGATGAGCAGGGCGGGGAGGACGCCGCCGTCGGCCAGCACCGTCACCACCAGCTCGCACCAGGGCTCTCCGTTCCCCACCGTCTGCAGCGCGTTCTCCTTGCGCTCGTCGCTTCCCAAGACTTCCGCGTCCAGGAAAAGCGAGATCTCATCCACGGCGGCGATCATGGAGAGCGGCAGATCCTGAGTGTGGATCTGGCGCTGCACGAACTCGATGAAAGCTCCGGCGTTCCCTTGGATTTCCTTGGGAAGAGGGTGGGAAACTCCTCGGCGGGTGTGGGTGCTGAGGTGGTGCCGGAGCATGAACCTCACCGCCCACTCGTAGGAAATCTGGAATCCTCCTTCCAAAGATCTCCCGATCTTCGTGGCTTTTTGGAAAAGCGTCTCCTCGTTGACCGGCAGCTGCTGCTCGCGTTGGGTCAAAACCCACTCGGCCAATTTCTCCTCGGCCTCCAGGCTGAGGTATTTCCCCTCGGAAAGTTCCGGATGGTCATCCTGGAAAGCTTGGAAGCGCCGGAGCCAGCGGCGGATCCGGCGCGGAGGGTTCCGGAAATGCTCGGCCGCTTGCTCCGTGCTGGAGCAGAGGGCGAAGAGAACCACGCGGAGTTTTTTGACGGAAAGTTGCTCTTTTTTGGTGGTTTCGGGTTCTTTTTGGGGGCTCGCCGGTGGGTTCGGGGTGGGGGAGCGATCCGGGTTTTCCGGGGCTTGAGGGGTTGGGGTTGCTTGGGGTTGTTGGGGGGTTTGGGGTTTGGGAGGGGAGTGGGGTGGGAAGGGGGGTTGAGTGTCCTGGATGTGCCTGGGGAATAAAAAATGCGGGGTGTTTGGGGGGTGAAAAGTGAATTTTGGGGAGGAAAAGTGAATTTTGGGGGGAAAAAAGGTGAGGTTTGGGGGGTGAAAAGTGAATTTTGGGGGGTTTTGGGGGGGTTTGGGGAGTGAAAAGTGAGTTTTTGGGGGGGGGAAAAAAAGTGAATTTTGGGGGAGAAAAGTGAATTTTTGGGGGAAAAAAGGTGAGGTTTTGGGGGGATGAAAAGTGAATTTTGTGGGGTTTTCGGGGGGTTTGGGGGGTGAAAAGTGAATTTTGGCGGGGTTTTTGGGGGGGAAAAGTGAGTTTTGGGGGGGAAAAAAGTGAATTTTGGGGGGGGAAAAGTGAATTTTGGGGGGAAAAAAGGTGAGTTTTGGGGGGTTTGGGGGGATGAAAAGTGAATTTTGTGGGGTTTTGGGGGTTTTGGGGGGGTTTGGGGGGAAAAAAGTGAATTTTGGGGGGGTTTGGGGGGTGAAAAAGTGAATTTTGGGGGGTTTTGGGGGGGTTTGGGGGATGAAAGGTGAGTTTTGGGGGGAAAAAAGTGAATTTTGGGGGGGAAAAGTGAATTTTGTGGGGTTTTGGGGGGGTTTCGGGGGTGAAAAGTGAGTTTTGGGGGGAAAAAAAAGTGAATTTTGGGGGGAAAAGTGAATTTTGGGGGAAAAAAGGTGAGGTTTGGGGGGATGAAAAGTGAATTTTGGGGGGTTTTGGGGGGGTTTGGGGGGTGAAAAGTGAGTTTTGCGGGGAAAAAAAGTGAATTTTTGGGGGGGGGAAAAGTGAATTTTGGGGGGAAAAAAAGGTGAGTTTTGGGGGGGTTTGGGGGGATGAAAAGTGAATTTTGTGGGGTTTTGGGGGGTTTGGGGGTGAAAAGTGAATTTTGGCGGGGTTTGGGGGGTGAAAAGTGAGTTTTGGGGGGGAAAAAGTGAATTTTGGGGGGGAAAATGTGAATTTTGGGGGGCAAAAGGTGAGTTTTGGGGGGGTTTGGGGGATGAAAAGTGAATTTTGTGGGGTTTTGGGGGGGTTTGGGGGGAAAAAGTGAATTTTGGCGGGGTTTGGGGGGTGAAAAGTGAATTTTGGGGGGAAAAAAAGTGAATTTTGGGGGGGAAAAGTGAATTTTGGGGGGAAAAAAAAGGTGAGTTTTGGGGGGTTTGGGGGATGAAAAGTGAATTTTGTGGGGTTTTTGGGGGGGTTTGGGGGGTTTGGGGGGAAAAAGTGAATTTTGGGGGGGTTGGGGGGGTGAAAAGTGAGTTTTGGGGGGAAAAAAAAAGTGAATTTTGGGGGGGAAAAGTGAATTTTGGGGGGAAAAAAAGGTGAATTTTGTGGGGTTTGGGGGTATAAAAAGTGAATTTTGGGGGAAAAAAGTGAGTTTTGGGGGGTTTGGGGGGAAAAAAGTGAATTTTGTGGGGTTTTGGGGGGGTTTGGGAGGAAAAGTGAGTTTTGGGGGGAAAAAAAAGTGAATTTTGGGGGGGAAAAGTGAATTTTGGGGGGAAAAAAGGTGAGTTTTGGGGGGGTTTGGGGGGGGAAAAAAAAGTGAATTTTGGCGGGGTTTGGGGGGTGAAAAGTGAGTTTTGGGGGGGAAAAAAGGTGAGTTTTGGGGGGAAAAAAGGTGAGTTTTTGGGGGGTTTGGGGGGATGAAAAGTGAATTTTGTGGGGTTTTGGGGGGGTTTGGGGGGTGAAAAGTGAATTTTGGGGCGGAAAAAGTGAATTTTGGGGGGAAAAAAGGTGAGTTTTGGGGGGAAAAAAGGTGAGTTTTGGGGGGTTTGGGGGAAAAAAAGTGAATTTTGGAGGGGAAAAAAAAAAGTGAGTTTTGGGGGGGTTTGGGGGGATGAAAAGTGAATTTTGTGGGGTTTTGGGGGGGTTTGGGGAGGAAAAGTGAATTTTGGGGGGGAAGAATTGAGTTTTGGGGGTTTGGGGGGGATGAAAAGTGAATTTTGTGGGGTTTTGGGGGGTTTGGGGAGGAAAAAGTGAATTTTGGGGGGGAAGAATTGAGTTTTGGGGGGTTTGGGGGGAAAAAAGTGAATTTTGTGGGTTTTTTGGGGGGTTTGGGGGAAAAAGTGAATTTTGTGGGGTTTGGGGGTATAAAAAGTGAATTTTGGAGGAAAAAAGTTGATTTTGGGTTGTTTGGGGGGAAAAAAAAGTGAATTTTGGGGGGTTTGGGGGGGGGAAAAAAAAAAGTGAATTTTGTGGGGTTTTTTGGGAATTGGGGAAAAAATGAGGGGAAAAAGAGGGGGAAAGAGGGAAAATGAATGGAGGAAAGGGGAAAAAATGGAAAAAATGGGAAGGGGGAAGGGGGGATTGGGGGGAAAGTGAATTTTTGGGGTTATTTGGGAATAGGGGGAAAAAAGAGGAAAGGGAAAACGGGAAAAAAAATAGGAAAAAAAGGAAAAAATAAAATGGGAGAGGAAGGGGGGAAGGGAGAAAAAGTGGGAATAAAAAAAAGGAGGGAAAAGGGAAAAGGGGAGGAAGAAAAGAAAAAAAAAAAAACAGGGAGAAAAGATGGAGAAATGGGGAGAAAAAAGGAAAAAAAAAGGGGGAAGAAGGAGAGGGAAAAAGGGATAAAAATGTGAGGAAAAGGAAGAAAGAACGGAGGAAAAAAAAGGGGGAAATGGGGGGAAAAAAGAGGTGGAAAATGGGAAAAAAAAATTCCCAATCCCATGGATTGGGAGGGATGAGGATAAAGAGGAATTTTTGGCTTACCTGGAATGTGATATCCAAGACGGGCCTGGAAGAAAAGGGATTATTTTAGGTTTTCATTCGGATTTATTTATTTTAAAAGCTTTTTATTCGGATTTATTTCATTTCTGAGGAATTTGGGATTGGTGGGAATTCCTGGAAAAGCCGGAATCAAACCCAGCTCCCTCGGGAATGAATTCTGAATTCCCATTTTGGGGAAAACTTCCTATTTTGGGAAAATAAAAAGCGAAATAAATTCCATTTATTCCCGGCCCGAGGAATTGGAAGTTTTATGGGATTTTGGGCCGGAATTCCGGGTTTTTTTCCCAGTTTTTCCCGTTTTTTTTTACCTTGGACAATGATGTTGCTGGACTCGTGGGAGGGGTTGAACACCAAATGTTTGGCCATGGAGTCGCCCTCGGAGGTGACGAAGAGGCAGGAGGAGCAGGAGAGCCTCAGCCCGCTGGGAAATGGGGGAAAAACGGGGGAAAATGGGAAAAAGGGGGGAAAAGGGGGGGAAAAATGGGAAAAAAAAAAAAAAAAAAAAAAAAAAGGGGGAAGGGGGGAAAAAGGGAGGGAAAATGGGAAAAAGGGGGGGAAAGGGGGGGGAAAAAAAAAAGGAGGGAAAAAAGAGGGGGAATTGGGGGGAAAAGTAGGAGGGAAAATGGGAAAAGAAAAAACGGGGGGAAAGTGGGAAAAGGGGGGGAAAAGGGGGGGAAAAATGGGAAAAAAAGAGGGGGAAATTGGGGGGAAAAGGAGGGAAAATGGGAAAAAAGGGGGGGGGGAAAGGGGGGGAAAAAAAAGGAGGAAAAAAGGGAAAAAAAAAAAAAGAGGGGGAATTGGGGGGAAAAGGAGGGAAAATGGGAAAAAGGGGGGAAAATGGGGAAAAAAAGGGGGGAAAAGGGGGGGAAAAGGGAAAAAAGAGGGGGAAAATTGGGGGGAAAAGGAGGGAAAATGGGAAAAAGGGGGGGGAAAAGAGGGGAAAAAGGAGGGAAAAAAGGGAAAAAAGAGGGGGAATTGGGGGGAAAAGGAGGGAAAATGGGAAAAAGGAGGGAAAATGGGGAAAAAAAAGGGGGGAAAAGGGGGGGGAAAAGGGAAAAAAGAGGGGGAATTGGGGGGAAAAGGGGGGAAAAAGGGGAAAAACGGGGGGAAAAGGGGGGGAAATGGGAAAAAGGGGGGGAAAAGGGGGGGGAAAAGGGAAAAAGGGGGAAGGGGGGAAAAGGGGAGGGGGAAAATGGGAAAAAAAGGGGGGGAAAAGGGGGGAAAAGGGAGGAATAAAAAAAAAAAAAGGGGGGAAAAGGGGGAAAATGGGAAAAAAGGGGGGGAAAAGGGGGGGAAAAAGGAGGAGGGAAAATGGGAAAAAAGAGGGGGAATTGGGGGGGGAAAAGGAGGGAAAATGGGAAAAAAAAAAGGGGGGAAAAGGGGGGGAGAAGTGAGAATGGGAAAAAAAGAGGGGGAAAATGGGGGGAAAAGGGGGGAAAATGGGAAAAAGGGGGGGGAAAAGGGGGAAAAAATGTTGGAAGAAGGAGGAAATTGGGGGGAAAAAGGGGGGGGGAAAATGGGAAAAAAGGGGGGGAAAATGGGGGAAAAAAAGGGGGGGAAAAAAGAGGGGGAAAAAGGGGGGAAAAAAAGGGGGAAAAAGGGGGAAAGAATGGGGAAGAAAATGGGGGGGGAAAAGGGGGGGATAAAATGGGAAAAAAGAAAAAGGGGGGAAAGAAAAAAAAAAGGGGACAAAAATGTTGGTGAAAGATGGGGGGAATTGGGGGGAAAAAGGGGAAAAAGGGGAGAAAATAGAAGGGGAAAAGGGGGGAAAAGAAGAATGAAAGGGGGAAAAGGGGGGAAAAGGGGGGAAAAAGAGAGGGGGAAATGGGAAAATGGGGGAAAAAAGGGGGAATTGGGGGGGAAAAAGGGGGGAAAAAGAGGGGGGAAAGGGGAAAATGTGAGAAGAATGAAGGGGGGATGGGGGAAAAAGAGGGGGAGAAAAAAGAGGGGGAAGAAGGAGGGGAAAAAGGGGAAAAAAGGGGGAAGAAGGGGGAAAAAGTGGGGAAAAAAAGGGGGGGAAAGGGAGGAAAAAAGGGGGAAGAAGGGGGAAAATGGGAAAAAAGGGGGAGAAAAGGGGGGAAAAAGAGAAGAATGAAGGGAGAAAGGGGGGAAAAGAGGGGGGAAAGGAGGGAAAAAAGAGGGGGAAGAAGGGGGGAAAGGGGGAAAAGGGAAAAATGGGAAAAATGGGGGGAAAAAGGGGGAAAAAAAGAGGGGGAAGAAAAGGAAAATGGGGAAGAAAAGGAGGGAAAAATGGAGGGGAAAGGGGGAGAAAGGGCAAAAATGGGAAAAAGAGGAAAAAAATGAGGAGAAAAGAGGGGAAAAAGGGAAGAGAAAGAAAGAGAAAGGAATTTAATATCAAATATAAAAGTGTCCAGCCCTTTGTTGATAATTGAATTATTAAAAATACAACGGAATATATAATAATAAATTATTAATTAAGATTTAAAATTTAATTTAAGACTCTTAACTCATGAATTGTTAATAATTAGATAACTTAAAATGATTAATGATCAATGATATGATTTTTCCCCCCCTGCTCTGGAA
Source organism: Pseudopodoces humilis (assembly GCF_049639895.1). NCBI lineage: Eukaryota > Metazoa > Chordata > Aves > Passeriformes > Paridae > Pseudopodoces > Pseudopodoces humilis. The sequence goes on from NC_142230.1 coordinate 107,734, forward strand.
CATGCTGGGAATGAGGGCATTGAATCCATAAATATCAAAAATCCCCCAAATCCCTGGGTTTTTCCCCCAGAATGAAAAAAGGTCAGGAATTCCCAAAGAATTTTGGGATTATGGGAATTTTTTTTTCCATACCTGGCCGTGTAGTTCTTGAACAAAGCCAAATATTTGGGGCTTTTCCGGGGAACGTGGTTGCTGGAGAGGGAAAAAGATGGAAAAGTCAGGGATAACCTGGAAAAAGGGTTGTGTTTTACCAAATCCTGGCGTTTTGTCACCCAAATCCCGGGATTTTTCCCCCAAATCCCAGATTTTTCCATTCCTGATCATGTGGTTGCCATAGGTGCAGAAGCAACAGGAATTTCCTCATTTTCCTCCCAGAAATGTGGGATTTTCCCTTGGTTTTTCACCCATTTTTCTCCCCGTTTTTTTCCCAAAATCCCAATTTTTTCCCCCAAAATCCCCTCCTTGATCACGTGGTTGCCACACACACAAGACCAGCAAGAATTTCCCAATTTTTCTTCCATTCTCCCCCAAAACGCTGCAATTTTCCCCATTTTTTCCCCATTTTTTCACCATTTTTCCTCCTTTTTTTTTCCCATTTTTTCCCAAAATCCCCATTTTTTCTCCCAAAATCCCCTACTTGATCATATGGTTGGTGTAGGCGGGGGAGCACCAGGAATTTCCCAATTTTCCTTCCATTTTCCCCCAAAACACTGCAATTTTCCCCAATTTTCCCCATTTTTTCACCATTTTTCCTCATTTTTCCACCGTTTTTTTCCCATTTTTTTCCCAAAATCCCCATTTTTTCCCCCAAAATCCCCTACTTGATCACGTGGTTGCCACACACACAAGACCAGCAGGAATTTCCCCATTTTCCCCCCAGAATGGTGCAATTCTCTCCAATTTTCCCCAATTTTCCCCATTTTTTCACCGTTTTTCCTCATTTTTCCACCGTTTTTTTTCCTGTTTTTTTCCCCAAATCCCCATTTTTTCCCCCAAAATCCCCTACTTGATCATATGGTTGGTGTAGGCGGGGGAGCAGCAGGAATTTCCCAATTTTCCTTCCATTTTCCCCCAAAACACTGCAATTTTCCCCAATTTTCCCCATTTTTTCACCATTTTTCCTCATTTTTCCACCGTTTTTTTTCAGTTTTTTTCCCAAAATCCCAATTTTTTCCCCCAAAATCCCCTACTTGATCACGTGGTTGCCACACACACAAGACCAGCAGAACTTTCCCTGTTTTCCCCCAGAACACTGCAATTTTCCCCAATTTTCCCCATTTTTTCACCGTTTTTCGCCCTTTCTTCACCGTTTTTTTCCCGTTTTTTTCCCAAAATCCCCATTTTTTCCCCCAAAATCCCCTACTTGATCACGTGGTTGCCACACACACAAGACCAGCAGGAATTTCCCCATTTTCCCCCCTGAATGGTGCAATTCTCTCCAATTTTCCCTATTTTTCTCCATTTTTTCACCGTTTTTCCTCATTTTTCCACCGTTTTTTTTCAGTTTTTTTCCCAAAATCCCCATTTTTTCCCCCAAAATCCCCTACTTGATCACGTGGTTGCCACACACACAAGACCAGCACGAATTTCCCTATGTTCCCCCCAGAATGGTGCAATTCTCTCCAATTTTCCCCATTTTTCTCCATTTTTTCACCGTTTTTCCTCATTTTTCCACCGTTTTTTTTCCCGTTTTTTTCCCAAAATCCCCATTTTTTCTCCCAAAATCCCCTACTTGATCATATGGTTGGTGTAGGCGGGGGAGCACCAGGAATTTCCCAATTTTCCTTCCATTTTCCCCCAAAACACTGCAATTTTCCCCAATTTTCCCCATTTTTTCACCGTTTTTCGCCCTTTCTTCACCGTTTTTTTCCCGTTTTTTTCCCAAAATCCCCATTTTTTCCCCCAAAATCCCCTACTTGATCACGTGGTTGCCACACACACAAGACCAGCAGGAATTTCCCTATGTTCCCCCCAGAATGGTGCAATTCTCTCCAATTTTCCCCATTTTTCTCCATTTTTTCACCGTTTTTCCTCATTTTTCCACCGTTTTTTTTCCCGTTTTTTTCCCAAAATCCCCATTTTTTCCCCCAAAATCCCCTACTTGATCATGTGGTTGGCGTAGGCGCGGGAGCAGCAGGTGCTGTAGCGGCACAGGGAGCAGTGCACGTAGGTGGGGAAGTGGTTGGGGAAATCCGGGATCTCGAAGCTGCACTCCAAACACGTCTGCCGGCCCAGGCCGCACCTGAGCCACAAAAAAAACGGGAAAATCCCTAAAAATCACCATTTTGGGAAGATTTCCTAGGATTGGAGACAAGTTGGGATGAAAAGGGTGGGATTTGGAGGGTTTGGGGTTTGCTGGTTCCTATAAATCGATTATTATTTTAAACCAATCAATAGAAATCGATAAATATTATCGATAAATTCCAGGATGGAATTCCAGCCTCCGTTTCCTGTTTTTTCCAGCTCCACCTTTCCCTGATTTTGTAGGATCTCAACCCAAGCCCAGAATTCCCATCTTTTCCTCCCCTGGAATTCCCCAATTTTCTCCCAAAACTCCCAAATTTCTCCTGGAATTCCCGAATTTTGCCCATAAATTCGTTGATGTTTTTTTGCCAGTGCTCTGAAGTGGCCGGGCAGCCCCCAAAATTCCCACATTTTCCCTGAAATTCCCATTTTTTTCCAGGAAAAGCACTGACATTTTTTTACTGGCTCTCTTGCGGATGCCACAAGGGTTGGGGAATCCCAAATTTCCCAGGTTTTCCCCCAAAACTCCCATTTTTTCCCCCAAATTTCCCATTTTTTCCCCCAAAATTCCCTTTTTTTCCCCAAAATTCCCCTTTTCCACCCAAAATTCCCATTTTTTTTCTGGGAGAAGCGCTGACATTTTTTTACTGGCTCTCTTGAGGAAGCCACAAGGGCTGGGGAATCCCAAAATTCCCATTTTTCCCCAAAATTCCCATTTTTCCCCCAAAATTTCCTTTTTTCCCCCCCAAAATTCCCATATTTCCCCCCAAAATTCAGGGTTTTTCCCCCAAAACTCTCATTTTTTCCCCAAAACTCTCATTTTTCCCCCAAAACTCTCATTTTTTTCCCCCCACAAAACTTTCATTTTTCCCCCCAAAATTTCCCATTTTCCCCCCAAAACTCCCATTTTTCCCCAAAAAATCCCATTTTTCCCCTCAAAACTCCTATTTTTCCCCCAAAACTCCCATTTTTCCCCCAAAATTCCCATTTTTTTCCCCCCAAAATTCCCTTTTTTTTCCTCCAAAAATTCCCATTTTTCCCCCCAAAATTCCCATTTTTCCCCCAAAAACTCCCATTTTTTTTCCCCCAAAACTCCCATTTTCCCCCCCAAAACTCCCATTTTTCCCCCAAAAACTCCCATTTTCCCCCAAAATTCCCATTTTCCCCCCCCCAAAAACTCCCATTTTTTCCCCTAAAATTCTCATTTTCCCCCCAAAATTCCCATTTTCCCCCCCCAAAACTCCCATTTTTTCCCCCAAAAACTCCCAATTTTTCCCCCCAAACTTCCCATTTTTCCCCCAAAACTCCCGTTTTTTCCCCAGAATTCCCATTCTTTTTTCAAAATTCCCATTTTTTCCCCCAAAACTCTAATTTTTCCCCCAGAATTCCCTTTTTTCCCCCCAAAACTCCCAATTTTCCCCCCAAAATTCCCATTTTTCCTCTCCCGTTTTTTCCCCAAATTCCCGTTTTTTTCCCCCGAAACTCCCGTTTTTTCCCCCAAAACTCTAATTTTTCCCCCCAAAATTCCCTTTTTTTCCCCCAAAATTCCCTATTTTCCCCCAAAATTCCCATTTTTCCCACCAAAACTCCCATTTTTCCCCCCAAAACTCCCATTTTTTCCCCCAAATTCCCTATTTTCCCCCCAAAACTCCCGTTTTTTCCCCAAAATTCCCATTTTTTCCCCCCAAAACTCTAATTTTTCCCACCAAAAAATTCCCTTTTTTTTCCCCCGAAACTCCCATTTTTCCCCCAAAACTCCCGTTTTTCCCCCAAAACTCCCATTTTTTCCCCAAAACTCCCGTTTTTTCCCCAAAACTCCCATTTTTTCCCCAAAACTCCCGTTTTTTTCCCCCCGAAACTCCCGTTTTCCCCCGAAATTCCCGTTTTTTCCCCCGAAGAGCAGCGCTGACGTTTTTTTGCCGGCTCTCCGGGGCGCGTTGCGGTGGCACAGGAAGAGGGGCTGGGGGTCGGAGGAGGATCCCAGCGGAGCCGGATCCGGGCCCATCCCGTGGGAAGATTCCAGCGGCAGCGAGCGGGGCTGGCCCCGGGACGCGCGGATCGTCACCTGGGAAACCACCAAAAAAAAAAACGGGAAAAATTGGGATTTTCCACAGGGAATCCGGGGTCTGGATGAATTCCCAATCAATTCCATGAAATAACCAATTAATTAAATGAAATATTCCATGAATTCTCTAAAATATCACATTAATTACAGGAAACAGCCACTGAATTCCAGGAAATCATCAATTAATTCCGTGGAATATCCAATTAATTGCTCAAAATCCCCATGAATCCAATGAAATATCCATGGAATCCCATGGAACACCGAATGAATCCCGTGGAATACCCAGTTCATTCCATGAAAAAACCAATGAATCCAAGAAAACCCCCAATGAATTCCATAAAATGTTCAGTTAATCCCGCTGAATTCCCAGCGATCCCACTGAATTCCCAATAAATCCCATTAAATTCCCAACAAATCCCATCAATCCTACAAATCCAATGAATCCCATTAAATTCCCAATGAGTCCCATTAAATTCCCAATAAATCTCATCAGATCCCAAATAAATCCAATTTAATTCCCAATAAATCCTATTAAACACGCAATGAATCCCATTAAATTCCCAATGAATCCCATTAAATTCCCAATAAATCCCATTAAATTCCCAATAAATCCCATTAAATTCCCAATAAATCCCATTAAATTCCCAATGAATCCCATTAAATTCCCAATTAATCCCATTAAATTCCCACTGAATCCCATTAAACACCCAATAAATCCCATCAATCCCCAATAAATCCCATCAATCCTACAAATCCAATAAATCCCATTAAATTCCCAATAAATCCCATTAAATTCCCAATAAATCCCATTAAATTCCCAATAAATCCCATTAAATTCCCAATTAATCCCATTAAATTCCCAATAAATCCCATTAAATTCCCAATAAATCCCATTAAATTCCCAATAAATCCCATTAAATTCCCAATGAATCCCATTAAACACCCAATAAATCCCATCAATCCCCAATAAATCCCATCAATCCCAAACAAATCCCATCAATCCCCAATAAATCCCATCAATCCTACAAATCAAATAAATCCCATTAAATTCCCAATAAATCCCATTAAATTCCCACTAAATCCCATTAAATTCCCAATAAATCCCATTAAATTCCTACTAAATCCCATTAAATTCCCACTAAATCCCATTAAATTCCCAATAAATCCCATTAAATTCCCACTAAATCCCATTAAATTCCCACTAAATCCCATTAAATTCCCAATAAATCCCATTAAATTCCCACTAAATCCCATTAAATTCCCAATAAATCCCATTAAATTCCCAATAAATCCCATTAAATTCCCAATAAATCCCATTAAATTCCCACTAAATCCCATTAAATTCCCAATAAATCCCATTAAATTCCCAATAAATCCCATTAAATTCCCAATTAATCCCATTAAATTCCCAATAAATCCCATTAAACTCCCAATAAATCCCATTAAACTCCCAATAAATCCCATTAAATTCCCAACGAATCCCATTAAATCCCCAAATGAATTAACATTAAATCAAAACCACAATTAAAACCCCACCAATCCCCAACAAACCCATCAACTCCCCTTTCCCCCACCCTTTCCCCGTTCCCCACCAGCCCTGGGGACCCGGAAAAACCCCGGGAATTCCGGGAATTTCCGGGAATTCCGGGAATTTCCGTGCCTTGGTGCCGGGTTTGAGCCCCTCGAGCTGTTTGGGTTTGCGGAAGGTTTTGTGGTGCTGCAGCTTGTGCTCGATCTTGTCCTTGGCAAACAGGAACTGCAGGCGGCACTTGTTGCAGTGGTACACGCTCTTCTTCTGGAGAAAAACCCGTAATTAGCGTTAATTAATTAATAGTAATTAATTAGGCATTAATTATTTATTGATTATTGATCATTAGGGAGTTATCAGTGGTTTATTAGGGAGGTGTTGGAACTGCAGGCGGCGCTTGTTGCAGTGGTACACGCTCTTCTTCCGGAAATAATTAAAAGTTAGCGTTAATTAATTAATAATACTTAATTAGGCATTAATTATTTATTGATTATTGATTATTAGGGAGTTATCAGTGGTTTATTAGGGAGGTGTTGGAACTGCAGGCGGCGCTTGTTGCAGTGGTACACGCTCTTCTTCCGGAAATAATTAAAAGTTAGCGTTAATTAATTAATAATACTTAATTAGGCATTAATTATTTATTGATTATTGATTATTAGGGAGTTATCAGTGGTTTATTAGGGAGGTGTGGGAACTGCAGGCGGCGCTTGTTGCCGCTTTTTCCATCCCAAATTCCCACATCCCGTTTTCCCCTCTCGAACCCCGCGATCTCCGATGGTCCGGAATTCCCAAAATCCCGTTTTTCCATGGGAATTCCACAAAAAATTTGGGAATTCCATAAAAAATCTGGGAATTCTGGGCTGACCTGGTGCCTCACGAAGCGCTGCTGGAAGGCGTCGCCGTTCCCAAAGTACCTCAAGGCAATTCCCAAACCCAAAACACCCAAACCCAAAACAACCAAACCCAGCGGTCTCCAACGGTTTGGAATTCCCAAAATCCCGTTTTTCCCATGGGAATTCCATAAAAAATTTGGGAATTCCATAAAAAATCTGGGAATTCCATAAAAAATCTGGGAATTCCATAAAAAATCTGGGAATTCCGGGCTGACCTGGTGCCTCACGAAGCGCTGCTGGAAGGCGTCGCCGTTCTTGAACACCTCCAGTCAATTCCCAAACCCAAACCACCCAAACCCAGCGGTCTCCAACGGTTCGGAATTCCCAAAATCCCGTTTTTCCATGGAATTCCGGGCTGACCTGGTGCCTCACGAAGCGCTGCTGGAAGGCGTCGCCGTTCCCAAAGTACCTCAAGGCAATTCCCAAAACCAAAACACCCAAACCCAAAACACCCAAACCCAGCGGTCTCCAACGGTTCGGAATTCCCAAAATCCCGTTTTTCCATGGGAATTCCACAAAAAATTTGGGAATTCCATAAAAAATCTGGGAATTCCATAAAAAATCTGGGAATTCCATAGAAAATCTGGGAATTCCGGGCTGACCTGGTGCCTCACGAAGCACTTCTGAGAACGCACTGCCATTCCTGAAGATCTCAGAGGCAATTCCCAAACCCAAACCCAAAACACCCAAACCCAGCGGTCTCCAACGGTTCGGAATTCCCAAAATCCCATTTTTCCCATGGAATTCCATAAAAAATACGGGAATTCCATAAAAAATCTGGGAATTCTGGGCTGACCTGGTGCCTCACGAAGCGCTGCTGGAAGGCGTCGCCGTTCCCAAAACACCTCGAGTCAATTCCCAAATGCAAACCCAAAACACCCAAACCCAAAACACCCAAACCCAGCGGTCTCCAACGGTTTGGAATTCCCAAAATCCCGTTTTTCCCATGGAATTCCATAGAAAATCTGGGAATTCCGGGCTGACCTGGTGCCTCACGAAGCGCTGCTGGAAGGCGTCGCCGTTCCCAAAACACCTCGAGTCAATTCCCAAACCCAAACCCAAAACACCCAAACCCAAAACACCCAAACCCAGCGGTCTCCAACGGTTCGGAATTCCCAAAATCCCGTTTTTCCATGGGAATTCCACAAAAAATTTGGGAATTCCATAAAAAATCTGGGAATTCCATAAAAAATCTGGGAATTCCATAAAAAATCCGGGAATTCTGGGCTGACCTGGTGCCTCACGAAGCACTTCTGAGAACGCACTGCCATTCCTGAAGATCTCAGAGGCAATTCCCAAACCCAAACCCAAAACACCCAAACCCAGCAAAACTCCGAGACTCCAGCACTCCCCCAAATCCCATTTTCCCATGGAATTCCATAAAAAATCTGGGAATTCCATAGAAAATCTGGGAATTCCGGGCTGACCTGGTGCCTCACGAAGCGCTGCTGGAAGGCGTCGCCGTTCCCAAAGTACCTCAAGGCAATTCCCAAAACCAAAACACCCAAACCCAAAACACCCAAACCCAGCGGTCTCCAACGGTTCGGAATTCCCAAAATCCCATTTTTCCCATGGAATTCCATAAAAAATTTGGGAATTCCATAAAAAATCTGGGAATTCCATAAAAAATCTGGGAATTCCATAGAAAATCTGGGAATTCCGGGCTGACCTGGTGCCTCACGAAGCACTTCTGAGAACGCACTGCCATTCCTGAAGATCTCAGAGGCAATTCCCAAACCCAAACCCAAAACACCCAAACCCAAAACACCCAAACCCAGCGGTCTCCAACGGTTCGGAATTCCCAAAATCCCATTTTTCCCATGGAATTCCATAAAAAATCTGGGAATTCCATAGAAAATCTGGGAATTCCGGGCTGACCTGGTGCCTCACGAAGCGCTGCTGGAAGGCGTCGCCGTTCCCAAAACACCTCGAGTCAATTCCCAAACCCAAACCCAAACCCAAACCCAAAACACCCAAACCCAGCGGTCTCCAACCGTTCGGAATTCCCAAAATCCCATTTTTCCATGGGAATTCCATAAAAAATTTGGGAATTCCATAAAAAATCTGGGAATTCCATAAAAAATCTGGGAATTACGGGCTGACCTGGTGCCTCACGAAGCGCTGCTGGAAGGCGTCGCCGTTCCCAAAGTACCTCGAGGCAATTCCCAAAACCAAAACACCCAAACCCAAAACACCCAAACCCAGCGATCTCCAACCGTTCGGAATTCCCAAAATCCCATTTTTCCATGGGAATTCCATAAAAAATTTGGGAATTCCATAAAAAATCTGGGAATTCCATAAAAAGTCTGGGAATTCCGGGCTGACCTGGTGCCTCACGAAGCGCTGCTGGAAGGCGTCGCCGTTCTTGAACACCTCGAGTCAATTCCCAAACCCAAACCCAAAACACCCAAACCCAAAACACCCAAACCCAGCGATCTCCAACGGTTCGGAATTCCCAAAATCCCATTTTTCCCATGGAATTCCATAAAAAATCTGGGAATTCCATAAAAAATCTGGGAATTCCATAAAAAATCTGGGAATTCCATAAAAGATCTGTGAATTCCGGGCTGACCTGGTGCCTCACGAAGCGCTGCTGGAAGGCGTCGCCGTTCCCAAAGTACCTCAAGGCAATTCCCAAAACCAAAACACCCAAACCCAAACCCAAAACACCCAAACCCAAACCACCCAAACCCAGCGGTCTCCAACGGTTCGGAATTCCCAAAATCCCGTTTTTCCATGGAATTCCGGGCTGACCTGGTGCCTCACGAAGCGCTGCTGGAAGGCGTCGCCGTTCTTGAACACCTCCAGTCAATTCCCAAACCCCAACCCAAAACACCCAAACCCAAAACACCCAAACCCAGCGGTCTCCAACGGTTCGGAATTCCCAAAATCCCTTTTTTCCATGGGAATTCCATAAAAAATTTGGGAATTCCATAAAAAATCTGGGAATTCCATAAAAAATCCGGGAATTCCATAAAAAATCTGGGAATTCCGGGCTGACCTGGTGCCTCACGAAGCGCTGCTGGAAGGCGTCGCCGTTCCCAAAACACCTCGAGTCAATTCCCAAACCCAAACCCAAAACACCCAAACCCAGCGGTCTCCAACGGTTCGGAATTCCCAAAATCCCGTTTTTCCATGGAATTCCATAAAAAATTTGGGAATTCCGGGCTGACCTGGTGCCTCACGAAGCGCTGCTGGAAGGCGTTGCCGTTCTTGAACACCTCCAGTCAATTCCCAAACCCCAACCCAAAACACCCAAACCCAAAACACCCAAACCCAGCGATCTCCAACGGTTCGGAATTCCCAAAATCCCGTTTTTCCATGGGAATTCCATAAAAAATTTGGGAATTCCATAAAAAATCTGGGAATTCCATAAAAAATCCGGGAATTCCATAGAAAATCTGGGAATTCCGGGCTGACCTGGTGCCTCACGAAGCGCTGCTGGAAGGCGTCGCTGTTCTTGAACACCTCGAGTCAATTCCCAAACCCAAACCCAAAACACCCAAACCCAAACCACCCAAACCCAGCGGTCTCCAACCGTTCGGAATTCCCAAAATCCCGTTTTTCCATGGAATTCCATAGAAAATCTGGGAATTCCGGGCTGACCTGGTGCCTGACGAAGCGCTGCTGGAAGGCGTCGCCGTTCCCAAAACACCTCGAGTCAATTCCCAAACCCAAACCCAAAACACCCAAAACCAAAACACCCAAACCCAAAACACCCAAACCCAGCGATCTCCAACGGTTTGCAATTCCCAAAATCCCGTTTTTCCATGGAATTCCGGGCTGACCTGGTGCCTCATGAAGTGCTGCTGGAAGGCGTTGCCGTTCTTGAACACCTTGAGGCAGTAGGGGCACAGGAGGTGCCGCGTGTCCTCGTGGCTCAGCCGGAAGTGGCTGTCCACCTCCGAGTACAGCGACGAGCGGTACTGGCACACCTGGAAAAACAAATTCCAGGGGAAAAATTACTCCAGGGGAAAATTATTCCAGGGAAAAATAATTCCAGGGGAAAATTCCAGGGGAAATTTCCAAGGGAAAATTCCAGGGAAAAATAATTCCAGGGAAAAAGAGTTCCAGGGAAAAATAATTCCAGGGAAAAAGAGTTCCAGGGGAAAATAATTCCAGGGAAAAATTCCAGGGAAATTTCCAGGGAAAAATTCCAGGGGAAAATAATTCCAGGTAAAAATTATTCCAGGGAAAAATAATTCCAGGGGAAAATAATTCCAGGGAAAAATTCCAGGGAAAAATAATTCCAGGGGAAAATAATTCCAGGGAAAAATTATTCCTGGGAAAAATAATTCCAGGGGAAAATAATTCCAGGGGAAAATTATTCCTGGGAAATTTCCAGGGGAAAATAATTCCAGGGAAAAATAATTCCAGGGAAATTTCCAGGGAAAAATTCCAGGGAAATTTCCAGGGGAAAATTCCAGGGAAATTTCCAAGGAAAAAAATCCAGGGAAAAATAATTCCAGGGGAAAATAATTCCAGGGGAAAATAATTCCAGGGAAAAATTCCAGGGATTTGGGGGGGTTTCAGCAGCAGGATGGGGAAAATTCCCAATCCAAAGGGGAAAATTCCCAATCCAAAGGGGAAAATTCCCAATCCAAAGGGGAAAATTCCCAATTGATGGGGAAAAATTCCAGGGATTTGGGGGGTTTTAACAGGAGGATGGGGAAAATTCCCAATCCGATGGGGAAAAATTCCAGGGATTTGGGGGGTTTCAGCAGCAGGATGTGGGAAAAATGAGGAAAAAAATCCAGGGAAATGTGGGAAAATCCCAAATCACCAAATCCCAGGAATTTCCACACCTGGCACACGTGAGGAATGAATGACTCCGTGATTTCTGGGTGCAGAACTGGGAATTCCAGGTGGGAATTCCGGGATTTTTCCATTCCTGGCACACATAGGGAACCTTCAGGAATTATTTTGGGGGCAAAAAATCAGAATTTTTGGGCATTTCTGGGTCCCAAATCCCGGGAATTTTGGTACCTGGCACACGCAGGGAATGACTCCGTGATTTCTGGGTGCAGAATTGGGAATTCCAGGTGGGAATTCTGGGAATTTTTTCCATACCTGGCAGACGTAGGGCATCTCCCCGGGTTTGTGGGTGTCCTTCATGTGCTGCAGGAAGAGCGGCTCGCTCTCAAACGCCCACTCGCAGATCTTGCACTTGGCTGTTCCCAAAAAAAAAACCAGGGAAAAACGGGAAAAAAGTTGGGAAAAGTGGGAGATTGAGGGGTGGGGGGAAAGGGGGAAATTTATCCCAACTTAAGGATGAAAAATTCCCGGGAAAACAATTCCTGGAGGAGTTTGGGAGCTGTGGATGCTCTCCAGGAGGAGCTGGAGAAGTGGAACTCGGGTGGGATTTGGGGAGGATTCTGTGGTGACCTTGACCAAGAAGTCACAGTTTTCCTGGAATTCCCACTAAATCCAGGAGGAAATTTCCAACTTAAGGATGAAAAATTCCCGGGAAAACACTGCCTGGAGGAGTTTGGGAGCTGTGGATGCTCTCCAGGAGGAGCTGGAGAAGTGGAACTCGGGTGGGTTTTGGGGAGGATTCTGTGGTGACCTTGACCAAGAAGTCACAGTTTTCCTGGAATTCCCACTAAATCCAGGAGGAAATTCCCAATTTAAGGATGAAAAATTCCCAGGAAAACAATTCCTGGAGGAGTTTGGGAGCTGTGGATGCTCTCCGGGAGGAGCTGGAGAAGTGGAACTCGGGTGGGATTTGGGGAGGATTCTGTGGTGACCTTGACCAAGGAGCCACGGTTTTCCCTGCATGAGCTCCCACTAAATCCAGGAGGAAATTCCCAACTTAAGGATGAAAAATTCCCGGGAAAGCACTGACTGCTGGACTCGTAGGGGCTGTGCACGTTCTCCAGGTGGCACTGCAGCTGGAAGGGGGTGCTGAAGTGGCGGTAGCAGTGCTGGCAGATGGTGTGAACGTCCACCTCGCCGTTCTGCTGGTCCAGCTCCACGTGGTGCTTCATGTGGTTCATGAACCTGCAGGGATGCAATGCCGGGATATTCCCACTCCTCATCCCGGGAAAAGTCGCTCTGGGCATCGTTTCCGGTTTGGTTTTGGGTTATTCCCGGATAATTCCTGGGTGATTCCTCCTTGGAGTGCTCGGTGCAGTGGGGGCAGCGGTGCCCACATCCCACTGCCCATCATTCCCTGCTCATTCCCAGATAATTCCCATTCCCATTCCCAGACAATTCCCAGACAATTCCCAGACAATTCCCATTCCCAGACAATCCCGAGGCTCACCGGATGTTGTTCGTGAGGCGCTTGGTGCAGTGAGGGCAGCGGAAGGAGGTCGGCACGCGCGGGCGGGCGGGCAGCGCCGCGCCCTCTGCCCGTCCCATTCCCATCCCGTTCCCAGACAATTCCCATCCCATTCCCAGACAATTCCCATTCCCAGACAATTCCCATTCCCAGACAATCCCGAGGCTCACCGGATGTTGTTTGTGAGGCGCTTGGTGCAGTGAGGGCAGCGGAAGGAGGTCGGCACGCGCGGGCGGGCGGGCAGCGCCGCGCCCTCTGCCCGTCCCATTCCCATCCCGTTCCCATCCCATTCCCATCCCATTCCCAGACAATTCCCATTCCCAGACAATTCCCATTCCCAGACAATCCCGAGGCTCACCGGATGTTGTTTGTGAGGCGCTTGGTGCAGTGAGGGCAGCGGAAGGAGGTCGGCACGCGCGGGCAGGCGGGCAGCGCCGCACCCTCTGCCTGTCCCATTCCCATCCCATTCCCAGACAATTCCCATCCCATTCCCAGACAATTCCCATTCCCAGACAATTCCCAGCTCACCGGATGTTGTTCTTGAGGCGCTTGGTGCAGTGAGGGCAGCGGAAGGAGGTCGGCACGCGCGGGCAGGCGGGCAGCGCCGCACCCTCTGCCTGTCCCATTCCCATCCCATTCCCATCCCATTCCCATCCCATTCCCATTCCCATCCCATTCCCAGACAATTCCCATCCCATTCCCAGACAATTCCCATTCCCAGACAATCCCGAGGCTCACCGGATGTTGTTCTTGAGGCGCTTGGTGCAGTGAGGGCAGCGGAAGGAGGTCGGCACGCGCGGGCGGGCGGGCAGCGCCGCGCCCTCTGCCCGTCCCATTCCCATCCCATTCCCATCCCATTCCCAGACAATTCCCATTCCCAGACAATTCCCAGCTCACCGGATGTTGTTCTTGAGGCGCTTGGTGCAGTGAGGGCAGCGGAAGGAGGTCGGCACGCGCGGGCGGGCGGGCAGCGCCGCGCCCTCTGCCCGTCCCATTCCCATCCCATTCCCATCCCATTCCCATCCCATTCCCATTCCCATCCCATTCCCAGACAATTCCCATCCCATTCCCAGACAATTCCCATTCCCAGACAATCCCGAGGCTCACCGGATGTTGTTCTTGAGGCGCTTGGTGCAGTGAGGGCAGCGGAAGGAGGTCGGCACGCGCGGGCGGGCGGGCAGCGCCGCGCCCTCTGCCCGTCCCATTCCCATCCCATTCCCATCCCATTCCCAGACAATTCCCATTCCCAGACAATTCCCATTCCCAGACAATTCCCATTCCCAGACAATCCCGAGGCTCACCGGATGTTGTTCTTGAGGCGCTTGGTGCAGTGAGGGCAGCGGAAGGAGGTCGGCACGCGCGGGCAGGCGGGCAGCGCCGCGCCCTTGCCGCCGTCGCGCCCGTAGTAGAACTCGTCCACCAGCATGATGAGCTTGGCCTGGGCCGGGTCGGCGCCGGGCTCGGAGCCCTCGGGAGCCGCCTTGGGAGGGGTCGGTGCCGGTGCCGGTGCCGGTGCCGGGGACGGGGAGGGGGCTCGGGCAGAGGGAGGGGCGGGATCGGCTTCCAGGGATTTGCGTTTTTTCAGGAATTCCACCAGTTCCGGGCAGCAGTACTGCGGGAGGGAAAGGGTTAATTGGGGGGGGAGTGGGGGAATTAATGGGGGATTAGTGGGGGATTAATGGGGGATTAATTGGGGTTAATGGGGGTTAATGGGGGAATTAATGGGGGAATCGATGGGGATTAATGGGGGAATTAATGGGGGAATTAATGGGGGTTAATGGGGGAATTAATGGGGGAATCGATGGGGATTAATGGGAATTAATGGGGGAATTAATGGGGAATTAATGGCAGAATTAATGGGGGAATTAATGGGGGAATTAATGGGGGAATTAATGGGGGAATTAATGGGGAATTAATGGGGAATTAATGGGGAATTAATGGGGGAATTAATGGGGGAATTAATGGGGGAGTTAATGGGGGTTACCCCCCTCATTAGGCGTGTCTGGAGTTAATTCCCCCCTCATTAAGCCATGTCTGGAGTTAATTACCCTCTCAGCCATATCTGCAGTTAATCACCTCTCCTTAAGCCATGTCTAGAGTTAATTACCCTCTCATTAACCATGTCTGGAGTTAATCACCCCCTCATTAGCTGTGTCTGGAGTAAATATCCCTCTCATTAAGCCATGTCTGGAGTTAATTCCCCCCTCATTAGCTGTGTCTGGAGTTAATTACCCCCTCGTTAGCTGTGTCTGGAGTTAATTACCCCCTCATTAAGCCATATCTGGAGTTAATTCCTTCCTCATTAGCTGTGCCTGGAGTTAATACCCCACCCATCAAACCATGTCTGGAGTTAATTACCGCCCTCATTAGGTGTGTCTGGAGTTAATTACCCCCTCAGCCGTGTCTGGAGTTAATTCCCCTCATTAGGTGTGTCTGGAGCTAATTACCCCCTCAGCCATGTCTGGAGTTAATTACCCCCCTCATTAAGCCATGTCTGGAGTTAATTACCCCCTCATTAGCTGTGTCTGGAGTTAATTGCCCTCAGCTGTGTCTGGAGTTAATTACCCTCTCACTAGCCATGTCTGGAGTTAATTACCCCCCTCATTAGGTGTGTCTGGAGTTAATTACCCCCTCAGCCGTGTCTGGCGTTAATTCCCCTCATTAACTGTGTCTGGAGTTAATCACCCCCCTCCCAAGCCATGTCTGGAGTTAATTACCCCCCTCATTAGGTGTGTCTGGAGTTAATTACCTCCTCAGCCATGTCTGGAGTTAATTCCCCTCATTAGCTGTGTCTGGAGCTAATTACCCCCTCAGCCATGTCTGGAGTTAATTACCCCCCTCATTAAGCCATGTCTGGAGTTAATTCCCCTCATTAACTGTGTCTGGAGTTAATCACCCCCCTCCCAAGCCATGTCTGGAGTTAATTACCCCCCTCATTAGGTGTGTCTGGAGTTAATTACCCCCTCAGCCGTGTCTGGAGTTAATTCCCCTCATTAACTGTGTCTGGAGCTAATCACCCCCCTCCCAAGCCATGTCTGGAGTTAATTCCCCCCTCCCAAGCCCCGTCTGCAGTTAATTAGCCCCTCGTTAGGCTAATTGGGGGCACACTTACACACATGTGGCCGCGCAGGGCCTCGGTGACGCGGAACTGGGACTCACAGCGGGGACAGACCTTGCGGCCGCCGTCCTGCAGCTCCAGCCCGGCCACGGGCGAGGCGCTGCCTGCGGGGAGAGGAGGATCAGAGCCCCAAATTCCTGCTCCAGGAATTCCCTGGGGTTTATCCCATGGAAAAGCCAAAATCCCCGGATTTTTGTGTAGAAAACCCCCAATTTCCTGGGTTTTTCACGTAGAAAATCCTGAAATTCCTGCATTTATCCCATGGAAAATCCCCAATTCCCAGGTTTTTCCTGGGTTTTTCCCATAGAAAATCCTGAAATTCCAGCATTTATCCTGTAGAAAATCTCCAATTCCCTGGGTTTTTCCCATAGAAAATCCTGAAATTCCAGCATTTATCCTGTAGAAAATCTCCAATTCCCTGGGTTTTTCCCATAGAAAATCCTGAAATTCCAGCATTTATCCTGTAGAAAATCTCCAATTCCCTGGGTTTTTCCCATAGAAAATCCTGAAATTCCAGCATTTATCCTGTAGAAAATCTCCAATTCCCTGGGTTTTTCCCATAGAAAATCCTGAAATTCCAGCATTTATCCTGTAGAAAATCTCCAATTCCCTGGGTTTTTCCCATAGAAAATCCTGAAATTCCAGCATTTATCCTGTAGAAAATCTCCAATTCCCTGGGTTTTTCCCATAGAAAATCCTGAAATTCCAGCATTTATCCTGTAGAAAATCTCCAATTCCCTGGGTTTTTCCCATAGAAAATCCTGAAATTCCAGCATTTATCCTGTAGAAAATCCCCAATTCCCTGGGTTTTCCCCATAGAAAATCCTGAAATTCCAGCATTTATCCTGTAGAAAATCTCCAATTCCCTGGGTTTATCCCACAGAAAATCCCCAATTTCCTGGGTTTAACCCCTAGAAAATCCTGAAATTCCTGGATTTTTCCCATAGAAAATCCTGAAATTCCCGTGTTTATCCCATAGAAAATCCCCAACTCGCTGGGTTTATCCCATTAAAAATTTGAGGGATATACATCAACTATGGACTCCCAAATCCAATGAAATTTATGGGATTTACCCCAAATCTTCCCACCAAATCCCATGGGATTCACCCCAAATTTCCCCACCAAATCCCATGGGATTCACCCCAAATTTCCCCACCAAATCCCATGGAGTTTGAGGGATATAAATCAACTTTGGGCTCCCAATGCCATGGAATTTATGGGATTTACCCCAAATTTTGCCACCAAATCCCATGGGATCCATGGGATTTACCCCAAATTTTGCCACCAAATCCCATGGGATCCACGGGATTTACCCCAAATATTTCACCAAATCCCGCAGGATTTATGGGATTTACCCCAAATTTCCCCACCAAATCCCACAGGATTTACCCCAAATTTCCCCACCAAATCCCACGGGATTCACCCCAAATTTCCCCACCAAATCCCACGGGATTCACCCCAAATTTCCCCACCAAATCCCACGGGATTCACCCCAAATTTCCCCACCAAATCCCACAGGATTTACCCCAAATTTCCCCACCAAATCCCACGGGATTCACCCCAAATTTCCCCACCAAATCCCATGGGATTCACCCCAAATTTCCCCACCAAATCCCACGGGATTCACCCCAAATTTCCCCACCAAACCCCACGGGATTCACCCCAAATTTCCCCACCAAACCCCACACGATCCACACAATCCCCCCACCTTTTTCCTCCCCACCCCCTGGAGCACCCCCAGAACCCCATCCCCTCCTCCCCGGATCCAGCAATTCCCGGATTTTTTTAATTTAAAATTTAAATGTAAAAAATTCCCCATTTTTTACCTTTCCTGGGCGCGGAGGACGCGGCGGCCTCGGCGCTGCCGCGCTGCTGCCCGGCGCCGGGGCCGCAGTTGGGCGCGGCCAGCGCGGCGGGGCCGGGGGCCAGCGAGGGCACCGTGCCCACCGTGTTCACCAGCTTGGCAACCTCGGGGCCGCCGGAGCCGTCGCCGGGAACGCCCGGGCGCTTCACCGTCACGAAGCTGGCGATGCTCACTGCACCGGGAGAGAGGGGGAGAGAATTCCCAATTCGTGGAATTCCCCGAAGGAATTCCGCCCGACTGGGGCATTCTCACTTCGGGCTTCACCAGGGGAGGGTTTGGGTGGAATTCCCATGGAATTCCAGCCAGGAATTCACAGACTGAACCCCTTTTGACCCCAAACTGCCCCACACTCTCCTCATCTCCCAGTCTATGTTTGGATGAAATTCCAATGGAATTCCAGCCAGGAATTCACAAACTGAACCAGTTTTCAGCCAGAGCTGACCCAGATGCTCCTCATTTCCCAGTCTATGTTTGGATGAAATTCCAATGGAATTCCAGCCAGGAATTCCACGTTTTGACCCCAAACTGCCCCAAGACTCTCTTCATTTCCCAATCAACATTTGGACAAAATTCCAACGGAATTCCAGCCAGGAATTCCAACTTTTGACCCCAGACCCTCCTCATCTCCCAGTCCATGTTTGAACAAAATTCCAATGGAATTCCAGCCAGGAATTCCAACTTTTGACCCCAAACCGCCCCAGTCTCTCCTCATTTCCCAACCTATACATGGACAAAACTCCAACGGAATTCCAGCCAGGAATTCCAACTTTTGACCCCAGACCCTCCTCATCTCCCAGTCTATGGACAAAATTCCAACGGAATTCCAGCCATGAATTCCCACTCTTGACCCGCTTTTGACCCCAAACCTCCCCAGCCCCTCCTCATTCCCCACCCCACCAAGAACCCCCCGCCCAACGCCGCCCCCGCGGATTTTCCCGCCGGGAATTCCCTGCGGAATCCGGGATAAAAACACGGGAATAAGGGAGGAGGGACTCACTCTGCTGGGGCACCTGGGCCTGGGGCACGGTGCTGCGGAGGGTCAGCGTGGCCGGGATGACGGTGGCGAAGGCGTTGGTGGCCGGCCGGCCGGGCCCAGCGCTGCCCGCTCGCACCTGAGCCACCGGCGAGAACACCTGCGGCACGCCCACCGCCGGCTTCACAAACTGCGTCCCCGGGGCTGAAAACACGCGGCGGTCAGCGGCGGGAAAAGTGGGGAAAAGTTGGGAAAAGCTGGGATTTGGAGGATTGTTTCTAGGTGGGATTGATCCTGAGTTATGATATTGTACTTGGAATTAATTAATTCCTACCACCCTCTTCACAAACTGGGTGCCCGGGGCTGAAAACATGCGGCGGTCAGCGGCTGGAAAAGTTGTGAGAAGTTGGGAGAAGTTGGGAAAAGTTGGGATTTTATGGTTTGTGTCTAGGTGGAATTGATCCTGAGTTATGAAATTGTACCTGGAATTAATTAATCCCTGCTGCTGGTTTAACAAACTGGGTGCCCAGGGCTGAAAACACGTAGCGGTCAGCGGGCGGAAAAGTTGGGAGAAGTTGGGATTTGGAGGATTGTTTCTAGGTGGGATTGATCCTGAGTTATGATATTGTACTTGGAATTAATTAATTCCTACCACCCTCTTCACAAACTGGGTGCCCGGGGCTGAAAACACGCGGCGGTCAGCGGGCGGAAAAGTTGGGAAAAGTTGGGATTTGGAGGTTTGTTTCTAGGTGGAATTGATCCTGAGTTATGAAATTGTACCTGGAATTAATTAATCCCTGCTGTTGGTTTAACAAACTGGGTGCCCAGGGCTGAAAACACGTGGCGGTCAGCGGCGGGAAAAGTGGGGAAAAGTTGGGAAAAGCTGGGATTTGGAGGTTTGTTTCTAGGTGGGATTGATCCTGAGTTATGATATTGTACTTGGAATTAATTAATTCCTACCACCCTCTTCACAAACTGGGTGCCCGGGGCTGAAAACATGCGGCGGTCAGCGGCTGGAAAAGTTGTGAGAAGTTGGGAGAAGTTGGGAAAAGTTGTTGGGAAAAGTTGGGAAAAGTTGGGATTTTATGGTTTGTGTCTAGGTGGAATTGATCCTGAGTTATGAAATTGTACCTGGAATTAATTAATCCCTGCTGCTGGTTTAACAAACTGGGTGCCCAGGGCTGAAAACACGTAGCGGTCAGCGGGCGGAAAAGTTGGGAAAAGTTGGGATTTGGAGGTTTGTTTCTAGGTGGGATTGATCCTGAGTTATGATATTGTACTTGGAATTAATTAATTCCTACCACCCTCTTCACAAACTGGGTGCCCGGGGCTGAAAACACGCGGCGGTCAGCGGCTGGAAAAGTTGTGAGAAGTTGGGAAAAGTTGGGATTTTATGGTTTGTGTCTAGGTGGAATTGATCCTGAGTTATGAAATTGTACCTGGAATTAATTAATCCCTGCTGCTGGTTTAACAAACTGCGTGCCCAGGGCTGAAAACACGCGGTGGTCAGCGGGCGGAAAAGTTGGGAGAAGTTGGGAAAAGTTGTGAGAAGTTGGGAAAAGTTGTTGGGAAAAGTTGTTGGGAAAAGTTGGGATTTGGAGGTTTATTTCCAGGTGGGATTAATGGAATTAATTAATCCCTACTGCTGGTTTAACAAACTGGGTGCCCGGGGCTGAAAACACACACAGAGCCGGGATCTGACCCTGCTGCAGGGGAAATCCCAGAAAATTTCCTCTGGCAAATCCTCACCATCATCATCATCATCATCATCATACTTATCATTATTAATTATTAGTCAGCGATTATTATTTTATTGCTTTTTAATTAATTTGTCAATTAACTACCTAGCAGGAGGAGGGCTGGGCCCCACCTGGCTCATGGGGCGCTGCACCGGCCACTTCTCATCCTCATTATTATTTATTCACGATTATTATTTTATTAATAACTAATTGATTAATTGATTGATTGATTGATTACCTGGCACGAGGGTGATGGGCCGGACAGTCTGGCCCTGCTGGACATTGAGCACGATGCCCACCTGGTTCATGGGGCTCTGCACGGGCCGGACATTCCGCACTGGGAATCCCTGGAATCCAAGGGATCCATCAGAAACCCGGGAAAAATATCCCAAACAATCCCAAAATCATCCCGGGAATCCAAGGGATCCGTCAGAAACACGGGAAAAATATCCCAAACAATCCCAAAATCATCCCTGGAATCCAAGGGATCCAACAGAGCACGGGAAAAATATCCCAAACAATCCCAAAATCATCCCTGGAATCCAAGGGATCCGTCAGAAACCCGGGAAAAATATCCCAAACAATCCCAAAATCATCCCTGGAATCCAAGGGATCCAACAGAGCACGGGAAAAATATCCCAAACAATCCCAAAATCATCCCTGGAATCCAAGGGATCCGTCAGAAACCCGGGAAAAATATCCCAAACAATCCCAAAATCATCCCTGGAATCCAAGGGATCCGTCAGAAACCCGGGAAAAATATCCCAAACAATCCCAAAATCATCCCTGGAATCCAAGGGATCCGTCAGAACAAGGGAAAAATATCCCAAACAATCCCAAAATCATCCCTGGAATCCAAGGGATCCAACAGAAACCGGGGAAAAGTATCCCAAAAAGTCCCAAAATCATCCCGGGAATCCAAGGGATCCAACAGAGCACGGGAAAAATATCCCAAACAATCCCAAAATCATCCCTGGAATCCAAGGGATCCGTCAGAACAAGGGAAAAATATCCCAAACAATCCCCCAAAAAATCCCTTCCCAGAAAATTCCAGCAAGGTCCAACCCCCATCCCACAGCCCCAAGTGGATTTTGGCACGTTGAGAAAACAGCTTTAAAAAAAATCACTGAAAAAAGGGATTTTTTATCCCAGGAAAGAGGAGTTTTCATGGATTTTCCATGGAATTCCAGGTGAGAGGCTCTTCCCAGGAAAATAAAATCTGCCAAGGTTTGAGGTTTTGGGGTCTAACCCCAATTCCAACCCCGGGGGGGATTTTTGGCGCAACGGAAAAAAAGGCGCGGCGGAAAAGCAGCAGCGCGCAAGAACGGAGCGAGAAGCTGGAATTCCCGGGGTGTTTTTCCAGGGATTTTCCATGGATTTGGCGCTGTGGAGCTCACCTGGGTGGTGATGAAGATGGGCTGGGTGCCCGCGGGAGGGTTGGTGCCGTGGTTGGCGTTCTGCATCAGCTGCACCGGCCGCAGCAGCGGCTGCGTCACCACGGCGCCCAGGCCGGGCGCGGGGCTCTGCGCCAGCAGCAGGGACTGCCCGCCCGGCTGGACGGCGGCGTTCCCACCTGGAAAACGGACAGGGAAAAGGTGGGAAAAGGGGGAAAAGTCGGGGGAATGTTGGGGGAAAAGTTGGGGGAAAAAATGTGGGAAAAGGGGGAAAAGTTGGGGGAATGTTGGGGGGAAAGTTGGGGGAAAAAATGTGGGAAAAGGGGGAAAAGTTGGGGGAGCGTGGGGGGAAAAAACAGTGGGGAAAGGGAAAAGTTAGTGGGAATAGTTGGAAAAATTGAGTGGGAAAAGGGGGAAAGTGGGAAAAATTGAGTGGAAAAGTGGGGAAAATTGAGTGGGAAAAGAAGGAAAAGGGGAGCTCTGCGCCAGCAGCAGGGACTGCCCGCCCGGCTGGACGGCGGCGTTCCCACCTGGAAAACGGACAGGGAAAAGGTGGGAAAAGGGGGAAAAGTTGGGGAAAAATGTGGGAAAAGGGGGAAAAGTTGGGGGAAAAAACATGGGAAAAGGGGGAAAAGTTGAGGGAAAACTGTGGGGAAAGGGGGAAAAGTTGGGGGAATGTTGTGGGGAGAGTGGGGAAACTTGTGGGAAAAGTTGGGGGAAGTGGGGGGAAAAAGCGTGGACAAAGGGGGAAAAGTTGGGGGGAAAAATGAGGAAAAAGGGGGGAAAGTTGGGGGAAAAAACGTGGGAAAAGTTGGGGGAATGTTGGGGAAAAAATGTGGGAAAAGGGGGGAAAGTTGGGAGAAAAAAACATGGAAAATGGGGAAAAGTTGGGGGGAAAGGGGGGAAATCACGTGGGAAAAGGGGGAAAAGTTGGGGGAATGTTGGGGGGAAAGTGGGGGAAAAATTGTGGGAAAAGGGGGAAAAGTTGGGAGAAAAAACCATGGAAAAGGGGGAAAAGTTGGGGGGAAAGTGGGAGAAAAAACGTGGGAAAAGTTGGGGGAATCTTGGGGGAAAAAACGTGGGAAAAGGGGGAAAAGTCAGTGGGAAAAATTGAGTGGGAAAAGGGGAAAATCAGGGAAAAATAAGGGGGGGAAAGGGGGGAAATTATGTGGGAAAAGGGGGAAAATCAGCAGGAGAATGGGGGAAAAGAATCCGTGGGGAAAGGGGAAAAGTCAGTGGGAGAAATTGAGTGGGAACATGGAGAAAAATGGGGAAAAATAAGTGGGGGGAAAAGGGGTAAAATTAAGTAAGAAACGTGGGAAAAATCAGTGAGGAAAAGAGGGAAAAATCAGGAGAAAATTAAGTAGGAAAAGGGGGAAATTCCATGGGATTTCCCTTGGGGAAAGGGGAAACATCAGTGGGAAAAATTAAGTGGGAAAAGGGGAAAAATTAGGGAAAAATGAGTGGGAAAAAAAGGGGAAAATCAGGGAAAAATGAGTGGGAAAAAAAAGGGGAAAATCAGGGAAAATTGGGAGAAAAGACCTGTGGAATTTTTTTCCATGGAATTGTAATCCTCCACCACAGAATCCTCGATGACGTCGCTGATTTTTTGCCATGGCTCCAGCTCCTCCTCCTCGCATTCCATGAAAAGATCCGTGTCCGCCATCCTGGGGTAAAAAAAAGGGGGGAAAATGGGAATTTGGCACTAAAAAAACTCACTGGGATTTTTTTTTTTTTTTTCCCCAAGGGAAGGAATAGGAATAATGGGTTTGGGTTGGTTTTAGATCCCGAAATTCCAAGAAAAAACAAATGGAGATGGGAATTTTCAGGTTATTTCTTTGGTTTTCTTTAGGGAAATCTGGGGGAAATTCCTGGATTTGACTCAAAATTGGAATTTTTTCCCCTCCTCACTCACGGAGGAATTCCAGGTTATTTCTCTGCTTCAAAATGTCCCTTTTCTTCCGAGGAAATCCGTGGAATTTGGGATGAAAATCCCCGGGATTGACTCAAAATTGGAATATTTTGCCTCTCCCCCACTGAGGAATTCCAGGTTATCTCCTGGTTTTAAAAATTTAAACTCCCAAAAATTTAAGATTTCCAAAAATTCCAAATTATTTTTGGTTATCCTGAAATTCCCAGCTTGGAAAGAGCAGTGGCAGCTTCGGTTTGGAGGCTTTGAATTAAAATTAGAATTAAGTAAAATTTTAAAGATAAAAATAGAAATAAAAATTTAAAAAAGGGTAAACTGAGTTAAAATAAAATTAAAAGAGTTAAAATAAAATTAAAGTAAAACTAAAATTAAAAATAAAACTAAAATTAAGACTAAAAATGAAATGAAAAAATAAAGTTAAAACTTCAAATGGAAACAAATAAAAATAAAAAACATGAACAAAAATGAGGAAAAATAAAAACAAAAATATGGACCAAAATAGAAAATTTTATAATAATGAAAATGTAATAAAAATAGAAGTAAAAACATTACTACAAATATAATTAGAATAAAAAGAATAAAGAATTCTTTTCCCCCATTCCAGGAAAATTTTCCATCATTCCCTCATCCAGGCAGAAGCATCAGAGAGAATTCCCAAGGTTGGGAAACACTGGGAGGAGAATTCCAAGAATTTGGGGATTTAAAGGAAAATCTGTGCAGGAATAAAAATAAAAATGAACCAGAGCTTCCCAACCTGGGAATTCTCTCCGTTACTTCCATCTGAAGTGGTGGAATTGTGGAAAATTTTCCTGGAATGGGGGAAAAAAATGGGATTTTGGCGTCTGCCATGGCACAGGCAGAACCTTGGAATGTTCTCCTGCCCCTTCCCAAAAAATTCCATCCTCCAGGCCTTGGGAAAACTGGAAAAATGATCCCAAACAAATCAGGAATGGTTGGTTTTCCTTTGGCTTTGAGGTGGATAAAATGCCCCAATTAAATGTTAATAAGAACTAATAATTCTATTTCATTAACGTCCCTAAAACATCCAGGAATTGGGAAAAAATCTGGGAATTTGGAAGTGAATTTGGGAAGCAAAAAGCAAATTTCTTTTGGGACGTCACCTTCCCATCCATAAAAAAAAAACAGGAAAACCTCATCCCAAGCAGCTTTTCATTAATTAATCAGATTTAATTTGTGTTAATTAAGCATTAAAAGCCTTTCAAATGCTTTATTTTGATTTTTTTATGATTATTAATTTTTTTTCCCCAGCATTTTTGGGAATTTTCCTGGTGGGATCCCTTCCATCCTCTGGCCACGCTGGGATCGGGTGAATCCCAAGAAAATCGAGTCAATTGCAGGAAATTCGAGTTGATCCCGAGAAAATCGGATTTTTGGGAAGCAGGATCCCATCCAGAGGGAATTCCAGGAAACCTCGGGATGGCACCAAACACTGTGAATTTTCAGAGCAGCAGCAGCCTCGGGGGATTTTTGGGATGGAATCCCAAATCCCGCTGGAGGGAGGGAGGGAGGGAGGGAATTCCTGCGGTCCTGACCCTTTCCCAGGAGGGAAAAGGAGGAGTTTTCCCATTTTTCCCTGCTTGGATCCGGGTGGGATGAGGAGATGGAGCCGCTCTTGAGGGTGACAGCGCAGGGATGCGACAGGGAAAAGTGGGAAGAGAGGCGAGATGGGATCCCAGATTCCTGAGGAGAATATTTGGATCCCAATCCCAGATCCCTGAGGAGGTGATTGGGATGCCAATCCCAGATCCCAGAGAAATAGGGATCCCAGTCCCAGATTGCTGAGGAATGGGGTGGGATCCCAATCCCAGGTTCCTGAGGGGTGGAATAGCAACCCCAGGACCCTCAGGAGAAGGTTGGGATCCCAATCCCAAATCTGATGGGATGGGATGGTAACCCCAGATCCCTAAGGAAGGGGTGTGGGATGGCAATCCCAAATCCCTGAGGAGAAGGGTGGGATCCCAACATCAAATCCCTGAGGGAGAGGGGGGATCCCAATCCCAAATCCCTGAGGGAGAGGGGTGAGATCCCTCAAACCCAAATCCCTGTGGAAGAGGGGGGATCCCGACCCCAAATCCCTGTGGAAGAGGGGTGGGATGGCAATCCCAGGACCCTCAGGAGAAGGTTGTGATCCCAACCCCAGATCCCTGAGAGGGATGAGATCCCGATCCCAAATCCCTGAGAGGATCCCAATCCCAAATCCCTGAGGGAGAGGAGTGAGATCCCAACCCCAAATCCCTGAGGAAGAGGGGGGATCCCAGCCCCAAATCCCTGAGGGAGAGCGGTGGGATGACAATCCCAGGACCCTCAGGGGAAGGTTGGGATCCCGATCCCAAATCCCTGTGGAAGAGGGGGGATCCCAACCCCAAATCCCTGAGGGAGAGGGGGGATCCCAACCCCAAATCCCTGTGGAAGAGGGGGGATCCCAATCCCAAATCCCTCACGGCGCCGGAGAGGGGCACTCACTCAGCGAACGTGAATCGCCAGCAGGCCAAGGATGATGAGGGGGGGGTGGTCTCACCCTGCAAACCGCTGATCCCAGACCCTCCCCTTTTCCTTAACCTCCCCCAAAAACCGGGAACAAGCCGTTTCTCCCGAGAACTCCGGGAAAAGCCCCCCCACCACACACACACACACCCTCAGCGTATTGTGACGGCTAAGAAAGAGAACGAAAAATAATCCCCGTGCCCAACATGGCCGCCCACCAGCGAAGCAGCGCCGCCAAAGAGAGGAGGGGGCGGCAGCAGCGGGAGAAGGGGGAGAGGAAGGACACGACCGGCCCCTCCTCAACCCGGCGGTGGCGACCGGGGGGCGACCGTGAGGGGAGCCCCGGTATGGCGGGAGGGGGAGCGCGGAGGGAGCGGCGGCAGGGCCGCATCACGCCGCCCCCCTCTCCTGAGGGCGGCCGCTTCACCGCGCCCCCCGGGCCGTGAGGGCTGCGCGCGGATCCCTCCGCGTCCCCCAGCGCCCGCCCGGAGCCCGGCGGGAGCGGCCGCGGCTCCTCCCCGGCCCCTCCACGGCACCCCGAGCCCTCCCTCCTCCTCCTCCTTCTTCTTCTTCTCCTCCTCCTCCTCCAGGTCTACTCATCCTCCTCCCGCCACCGCTTTGTGTACGGCGCGCTCTGGCCCTGCCGCCCCCCCACACACCCCCCCCCCTCCGCCTCCTTCATTCCCTCCTTCTCCCCCATTCCCGGGCGGTTCGAGCCGGTTCCACCATCACCGATCTCCCCCCCACAGACACTTCCACCTCCATCTCCCGCCGCCGCCGCCACTCCGGGGGGGGGGCCCCGCCGTCTTCGTCCCCCCTCCTTTCCCCGCGCCCCCCGCCTCACCTTCCTCAGCGCTGCCGCCGCTCGCTCCTATGGGGCTCCGCCGACCCGCAGGGCGCGGGGGCAGGTGGCATGAGCCCCCCCCCCCGTCCCTCACACTTGGCGGGATGCTGAGGAGGAGGATGAAGATGATGATGATGATGAAGAAGAAGAAGGAATTATCCCTGCCTCTGCTCGCCCTCTGTACGTTGTGCCGGGGGGCGGCTCCGTGCTTGCCGTGCGTGTGGGGTTTTTTTTTTCCCCCCCCCACCTCTCCTCTACTTCACTTCTCACGGGAAAAAAAAGGGGGGGGAGGGGGGGGGGATAAAAAAAAAAGGTCGTCGGGCCCGGCGGGCTGATACAGGCGCGCGGCGCCCGCAGCCGCACCACACACACAACACACACACCACACACACAAAAAGGGGACCTGGCCGGCGGAGGGATACAGCTGACGTCACTTCCGCCTGCGCGCGGTGACGTCACGGGGGCCGGGCCCTGAGGCGGCTGAGGGAGGGAAGGGGAAGGGCGGGAAAGTGGCGCCGCTGGGTCGCGACCCCCGTTCGCTCCTCACGGGTCTTGCCCTCATGGATCCGCCATTGCTGCGCTTCTCAGGGGATCCTGAGGGGGTGAAGGG
This sequence comes from Pseudopodoces humilis, assembly GCF_049639895.1. Classification (NCBI taxonomy): domain Eukaryota; kingdom Metazoa; phylum Chordata; class Aves; order Passeriformes; family Paridae; genus Pseudopodoces; species Pseudopodoces humilis. The sequence continues at coordinate 135,724 of NC_142230.1, forward strand.
CTGGAGAAGTGGCCCTCAGGGGCTGAGGGGCTGCTCCCCGGTCGGGTGGGCCCGTGAGCCCCTCTGAGCCGGTGGGTGAGGGATGGCTGGTGCTCGCTGGTTAAGATTTCCCACCTGAGGGCAAAAATGCTCCACCTGAGGGCGAAATCTCCCACCTGGGCAGGTGTTGGGTTTAGCTGGGTGGGCTTCGCCCACCTTCAAGCTCTCTTGGAGTTGGGACCAGCCCTCCTTGACATTCCCAAGGTGCCAAGGTGCTCCCTGGCTCACCTGAGGGCAAAAATTCCCCACCTGATCCAGCCCCAAAATGAGGAAAAACAGCCCCAAAAAATGAGGAGAAATCAGCCCCAAAATGAGGAATAAACAGCCCAAAAAGGAGGGAAAACAGACCCAAAAAATTGAGGAGAAATCAGTCCCAAAATGAGGAATAAACAGCCCCAAAAAATTGAGAAATCAGCCCCAAAATGAGGCATAAACAGCCCAAAAAGGAGGGAAAACAGACCCAAAAAATTGAGGAGAAATCAGCCCCAAAATGATGAATAAACAGCCCAAAAAGGAGGGAAATCCAACCAAAAAAAAATAGGGAAAGCAGCCCCAAAATAAGGAAAAAACAGCCCAAAAAATGGGGGAAAGCAGTTGACAAAAATGAGGAGAAATCAGCCCAATTGGGATAAACAGTTTCTGTTACTTGTGATAGATCTACTTAAATTTTATAATTAATTATATTTTAAAGTGTTGTTTATATTTAAAATAATTCTGATCTAAAATAATTACTATTTAAGATTTTTTTGATTTTTGTTTTTTCTTTGTTTATTATTTGTTTATTAACCTATTATTCATTATTGGTTATTATTTTATCCATATTTCAAATTAAAATATTAATTTAACTGGATTTTCTTTGCCTTTCTCCTTTAGGGAAGGAATTCCAGGCTGGAATTTCTAGGTTGAAAATCAGAATTTTTCCCCACTTTCTCCACCTTGGAAGAATCAGGTTCCAACATCTGGGAAAGAATCCATCAAAACAAGAGGATGGGATTAATCAAGTAAATTTTAGCTTTTATTATTAATTAATTTAACACATTTTAATCTAATTTAGATACAGAAACCACTTAAACACATTCCAAATCCTGCTTCAATTCCCTTTTTATTTCCATATCCCTCATGAAATTTGGGATGGGACAGAAATTGGAGAGCCCTGAGCTCCCAAACTTTTAATTTTTTTTAGGAATAAACCCAAATTTGCTGTCCCACAATGAGTTCCAGAGTAAAGAAGGAGATTTTTAGGGAATCAGGGGATAATTAAGGACTAATTATGGACTAATTAAGGAAGTTGTTCTGAGCCAAAGCAGATTTTTATCTCAGGAATAATTTGGATTTGGGATGGGCCCTTCCCACGCTTTTTGTGCTGCTATAAATAGAACTCTTAATTCACTTCTCTTTTCCCAGATGCCAAAATGTTGATTAAAATAATGATAAAAGAATGATTGAAATCATGATTAAAATATTTTCCTCTTTGGGATGAGATTTAAGGAGGAAATTCCAGAATTCAGGATATACAGGGGAGGTTTGGGCCTGTGGTGGTTGTGGGCAAAAGGTGAGTTTGGGCTGGAAAAGCTTCAAAAATTGGGGGAAAAAGCCACAAAAATGAGGGGGAAAATAGCTCAAAAATTGAGGGAAAACAGCAAAAATCTGGGGGGAATCACAGCCCAAAAATGAGGGGAAAATAAAAGAAAAATTAGGAAAAATAGCCCCAAAAATGGGATAAAAAATAGCCCAAAATTGGAGTGAAAATAGCCCAAAAAAATGAGGGAAACAACTCAAAAACTGAGGAAAAATAACCCAAAAATGGGTGAAAAAATAGAAATCAAAAATGGGGAAAAAACAACACCAAAAAGTGATGGGAAAATAGTAAAAAATGGGGGAAAGCAGCCCCAAAAATGAGGAAAAATGGCTTAAAAAATGAGAGAAAACCAGCCAAAAACGGGAAAATTAAAAAAGCATTCAAATCTTTTCAATAATAAAGGAACAATCCCAAAATAATCATTAAAATATCTTTTTTAATAGCAGGAAAATCCCATTTTTTGGAGAGGTTCCTGCTTTTCCTGGAAAAGCAGGGATGTAGAAAATGGGGAATATTTTGGACATTCCAAAATAACCCCTGGGGGGAGGAAAAAATGTCAGATTCCTTAAAAATTCCATATTAAATAAATTAGTAATCGCTAATTAATAAATTAATTCTCATTAGGGACAACCCCAGCAGGAATTCAGAGTGAAAATCTGATTTTCCAGGGAAAAAAAAAATCGCTTTTTTTATTTTTTTTTTATTTTTTCCACCCAAAAAAGCCACAGAATCGTTTAAAAAGTTGCTGAAATCTCTTGGGAGATAATTCCCTGGAAACATTCCCAAAATCCCGAGGTTTTCAGCCAAAATTTCTCCTTCCATCGCTATTCCCAAAAAAAAAAAAAAAAAAAGGGAAAAAAACCGGGAAAATTTAGAATAAAAAGGAGAAAATCGAGGTGGGGGGAAAATAAAACCCAAACCGGGAATTCCAAGGTGGGAGTTTCCCTTTGGAATTTTTAAGGTGGAATTTTGTTTTTTTTCCGAGTTCTGGATCCTCCCCTTGGCTCCTCCTCTCCCCAATCCCACCCCTTTTTCCCTGGAGTTCCGACCCTTTTCCCGGCTCTTTCTCCCTAAAAATCCAAGGAAATTCCTGGAATTCTCATTCCCAGCCTGATCCAGGATGGGTAAGAGATCCCAAAATCCCCAAAAATCCCCCCAAAAATCCCGGGATTTGCTGATTGTGGCTTCCCGAGGGGGCGGGGGGGGGGGGAAGGGGGTAAAAGTCCAGTTTTTCCTTGGATTTTGATATTCCCTAAAAACCCCCCGGTGGGTTTTAATTCGAAACTTGAATTCTTTCATTGTAATCCCATTTTCCTTCGAATTAATTGGGAATTTTGAATCCCTAAACTTCTAAAAACTGGGGAAAAAAACCTGGATTTGCTGGCTGGGAGCAGGAAAAACCTTTGGAAAAATCTTTAAGGATCAGAATTGAGCTTTTCCTTGATATTTTTGGGGGGATAAATCCCTGATTTCCAGGATATTTTTCCTGTTGTTTTTTTTTTTAAGGATAAAACCTTGGATTTCCATGAACTTTCACTTTTGGCTCGGTGGGACAAGTGGGAGGGGCCAAAACTTGGAAATTGTTTCCATGGGAATTATTGGGAATTCAAACTAGAGGGGAGGGGAAAAAAAAAAAAAAATCAGGAATTTTGGGATCAAACTCAGCCAAAAAAAAAAAAAAAAAAAAAAAAGAGGAATTTTTTGCAGGAATGTGTAGCCAAAAAGACCCAACATTCCAACCAAAAATATCCCGATTTTCCTGGAATTTTTTTTTCACTCTCAAGTGGAATTTTTCAAGGAATTGTTTTGGCTCCAAGGTCCTGGAAGTCGATAAAAAAAAAATTGGGATTGATTGACACACCTAGAAGGACCTGGGAGCTGCAAAAAATCGGGAATTATGGAAGGAAAGAAATCCTGGAATGCTCTGAAAAATGAACTCCTTCAATTTCCTTGGGAATTTGGTTTTTTTTGGGAGAAGATTCCTGAAATTCTTGGGTTTTTTTTTTTCCTGGGGTTTCTCTGTCGTTTTAATTTGAATTTTGGGGTTTTTTTCCCCAAATTTAATCAGGATTTGCCTCCCTGGAATTTGGAATATTTATTAAACTTTGGAATTCCAAGGAAATTCCCATTTTTTCCAGCCCTTGCTGAAATCCCCAATTTTTCCCCTCCTAATTTGGCGCTTTTGGGTCAAGTCAGGGAGCCAAAAATTGGGATGAATTCCAGTGGTTTATTCCTTGGAATGAGCAAATCCAAGGCCCAAAAATTGGGAATGGGGAATTGCATGGAATGGGGAGTTGGGGAATTCCATGGATTTGAGGCTGGGAATTGGGAATGGGGAATTGGGAATGGGAAATTCAATGGATTTAAGGCTGGGAATTGGGAATTCCGTGGATTTAGGGCTGGGAATGGGGAGTAGGGAATTGGGAATTCCTTGGATTTAGGGCTGGGAATTGGGAATTCCATGGATTTAGGGCTGGGAATTGGGAATTCCATGGATTTAAAGCTGGGAATGGGGAATTCCGTGGATTTAAGGCTGGGAATTGGGAATGAGGAATTGGGAATGGGAAATTCAATGGATTTAAGGCTGGGAATTGGGAATTCCGTGGATTTAGGGCTGGGAATGGGGAGTAGGGAATTGGGAATTGGGAATTCCATGGATTTAGGGCTGGGAATGGGGAGTAGGGAATTGGGAATTGGGAATTCCATGGATTTAGGGCTGGGAATGGGGAATTCCATGGATTTAGGGCTGGGAATGGGGAATTCCATGGATTTAGGGCTGGGAATGGGGAATTCCATGGATTTAGGGCTGGGAATTGGGAATTCCATGGATTTAGGGCTGGGAATGGGGAATAGGGAATTGGGAATGGGGAATTCCATGGATTTAGGGCTGGGAAATTGGGAATTCCATGGATTTAGGGCTGGGAATGGGGAATTCCATGGATTTAGGGCTGGGAATGGGGAATTCCATGGATTTAGGGCTGGGAATGGGGAATAGGGAATTGGGAATGAGGAGCCAATGGAAGGCCCCACATTCCCGGGATCTTTGTGCCGCGGAAACTCCGGAATTCTCCCCTTTTCCAGCGGGAAGGTGCGGAGCGTGCGGGCCGGGCTATCCCAGCCCCCTGGAGGCCATGAAAGGCAAGTTTTGCATTCCCAAATCCCAGAATTTATCTGGGATCCAGGCAGGGGGAAAAAAAAAAACCCAGGAAAAGCAGGAATGGGGTGGGGTGTGGTTTATCCGGGAATAACCGCTGGAATGGCGCAGGGCCCCGGGAGCGGCTGCTGTACCTGCCCTGCATCTACCGGAACACCGGGATCAACATTCCCGATTTCCTGGCCACCGTGGACGTGGATCCACAATCGCCGCAGTACTGCCAGGTGAGGATGCCCGGGAAATCGGGGGGAATCCGGGAGAATTTGGGAAAATCCGGGAGAATCCATGGATGTGGATCCCCAAGCGCCGCGGTGCTGCCAGGTGAGGCTGCCCGGAGAATCCCGGAGAATCGGGGGGAATCCGGGAGAATTTGGGATCCCAAATCCATGAGAATCTGGGAAAATCTGTGAGAATCTGGGAGAATCTTGGATAATCTGGGAAAATCCTGGGGAATCTGGGAAAATCCGGGAGAATCCATGGATGTGGATCCACAATGGCCGCAGTACTGCCAGGTGAGGATGCCCGGAGAATCCTGGAGAATCGGGGGGAATCCGGGAGAATTTGGGATCCCAGATCCATGAGAATCTTGGGGAATCCATGAGAATCCTGGGGAATCTGGGAAAATCCTGGGGAATTGGGGAGAATTTGGGAAAATCCGGGAGAATCCATGGATGTGGATCCACAATGGCCGCAGTACTGCCAGGTGAGGATGCCCGGAGAATCCAGGAAATCGGGGGGAATCCGGGAGAATTTGGGATCCCAGATCCGTGAGAATCTTGGGGAGAATCTGAGAGAACTCAGGAGAATCTGGGATCCAAAATCCAGGAGAATCGGAGAATCCAGGAGAATCTGGGAGAATCCAGGATCCTGAATCTGGGATCCCATATCCTCAAATCCGGGAGAATCTGGGATCCCAAATCCAGGAGAATCCAGGAGAATCCAGGAGAATCCAGGATCCTGAATCTGGGATCCCAAATACGGGAGAATCTGGGAGAATCCAGGATCCTGAATCTGGGATCCCAAATACGGGAGAATCTGGGAGAATCCAGGATCCTGAATCTGGGAGAATCCCAAATCTGGGAGAATCCAGGAGAATCTGGGATCCCAAATCTGGGAGAATCCAGGAGAATCTGGGATCCCAAATCTGGGAGAATCCAGGAGAATCTGGGATCCCAAATCCTGGAGAATCTGGGAGAATCCCAAATCTGGGAGAATCCAGGAGAATCTGGGATCCCAAATCTGTGAGAATCTGGGAGAATCCCAAATCTGGGAGAATCCAGGAGAATCTGGGATCCCAAATCTGGGAGAATCCGGGAGAATCCAGGATCCCGAATCTGGGAGAATCCCAAATCTGGGAGAATGCGGGAGAATCTGGGATCCCAAATCTGGGAGAATCCAGGAGAATCTGGGATCCCAAATCTGGGAGAATCCGGGAGAATCCAGGATCCCGAATCTGGGAGAATCCCAAATCTGGGAGAATGCGGGAGAATCTGGGATCCCAAATCTGGGAGAATCCAGGAGAATCTGGGATCCCAAATCTGGGAGAATCCGGGAGAATCTGGGATCCCAAATCTGGGAGAATCCAGGATCCTGAATCTGGGAGAATCCAGGAGAATCTGGGATCCCAAATCCTGGAGAATCTGGGAGAATCCCAAATCTGGGAGAATCCAGGAGAGTCTGGGATCCCAAATCCTGGAGAATCTGGGAGAATCCCAAATCTGGAAGAATCCAGGAGAATCTGGGATCCTGAATCTGGGAGAATCCGGGAGAATCCAGGATCCTGAATCTGGGAGAATCCCAAATCTGGGAGAATCCAGGAGAATCTGGGATCCCAAATCCTGGAGAATCTGGGAGAATCCCAAATCTGGAAGAACCCAGGATCTCAAATCCTGCTCCAGTGCTGCCAGGTCCCGAAATCCGGTAAAAACCCAGGAAATTCCAGGAAACCCCAGAAAACTCCGGGAAAAAAAATCCCAGAAATCCCAGGGAAATTTGGGATTTGGAAAACATTGGAATTCCCTTTCCTTTTCCAGGTTGTCCACCGGCTGCCCATGCCCAACGTGGGTGACGAGCTGCACCACTCGGGCTGGAACGCCTGCAGCAGCTGCCACGGGGATCCCGGCAAATCCCGGGATTTCCTCATCCTGCCCGCCCTCGTCTCATCCCGAATCTACGTCGTGGACGTGGCCACCGAGCCCCGAGCTCCCCGCATCCACAAGGTTCCCCCTCTCGGCATTTCCCATTTTTTTCCTGCTTTTTCCATGCTTTTTTCCCTTTTTCCCATTTATTTTTCCCTTTTTTTCATTCTTTTATTCCCCACTCCGTTTTTTCCCGGATTTTTTTCCTGATTTTTTCCCCTTTTTCCCATTTATTTTTCCTTTTTTTTCGTTCTTTTGATTTTTTTCTCCTCCCCCGTTTTTTCCCTGATTTTTTCCTGATCTTTTTTCCCTTTTTCCCACTTATTTTTCCCTTTTTTCATTCTTTTATTTTCCCCCCCTCCGTTTTTTCCCTGATTTTTTCCCTTTTTCCCATTTATTTTTCCCTTTTCTTCATTCTTTTATTCCCCCCCTCCATTTTTTCCTGATTATTTTTCCCTTTCTCCCATTTATTTTTCCCTTTTTTTCATTCTTTTATTTTCCCCCCCTCCGTTTTTTCCCTGATTTTTTCCTGATTTTTTTCCCTTTTTCCCATTTATTTTTCCCTTTTTTCCTTCTTTCATTTTTTCCCCCCTGTGTTTTTTCCCTGATTTTTTCCTGATTTTTTCCCTTTTTTCCCCAACTTTTTCCCGCTTTTTCAACTTAATTTTTCCTTTTTTCACCCTTTTATCCCAATTTTTCCCCTAATTTTACCCCTGATCTTTCACCTGACTTTTTTCCCCTTTTTTGGCCCCCTTTCCCCCCCTTTTTCCCACTTATTTTTCCCTTTTTCCATCCTTTTATCCCAATTTTTCCCTGATTTTTTTTCCCCTTTTCCATCCTTTCATCCCAATTTTTTCCCTGATTATTTTTCCCTTTCTCCCTGATTTTTCCCTGCCTTTCCCACTCCTTTATCCCAAATTTCCCCCCGATTTAATTCTCTTTTTTTCCCCCTTTTCCATCCTTTCATCCCAATTTTTTCCCTGATTATTTTTCCCTTTCTCCCTGATTTTTCCCTGCCTTTCCCACTCCTTTATCCCAAATTTCCCCCCGATTTAATTCCCTTTTTTTCCCCCTTTTCCATCCTTTCATCCCAATTTTTTCCCTGATTATTTTTCCCTTTCTCCCTGATTTTTCCCTGCCTTTCCCACTCCTTTATCCCAAATTTCCCCCCGATTTAATTCCCTTTTTTTCCCCCTTTTCCCTCCTTTCATCCCAATTTTTTTCCTGATTATTTTTCCTTTTCCCCCCTGAATTTTTCCGGCTTTTTGGGTAATTCCAGGTGGTGGAAGCTGAGGAATTATCCCGGAAAGGCGGCGCTGCTTTCCCTCACACTTCCCACTGCCTTCCCTCGGGAGAGATCCTCATCAGCTGCCTGGGGGATCCCCAAGGAAACGGAAAAGGTTCAGAATTCCCAAAAATTCCCAAAATTCCACCCCAAAATCCCCCTGGGATTTTATTTTCCCATCCCCAGGCTGCAAAATCCTTAAAATAATTGGAATTTTCCTGGGGTTTTTTTAGCACCTTCCAGGGGTTTTTTAGTTGGTTTTCCAAGGGAAATAATTCCAGGAGTTATTGTTATAAGTAATAATTACATTATTAATGTAATAACATTAATAGCATTAAAATTATAAAATAATATAGTTATAGTATATGCAATTAATATAATATAATGTAATGTAATGTAATATAATATAATGTAATGTAATATAATATAATGTAATATAATATAATATAATGTAATGTGATATAATATAATATAACATAATATAATATAATATAACATAATATAATATAATATAATATATAACATTAAAATTATAAAATAGCATAATATAATTATAGCATATAAAATAAATTTTATATTAAATAATATATAAAATATAATAAAATTAATAACATTAAAATAAAACATTATTATATATTTATATATTATATATTTGTATATTCATAGATGTATTATGTATTTTTATATATTTGTATATAATCTCTTAATATACTTTAATGATATAATTAATAAAGATTATTAATGCTAACTATGTTATCTTTATTTTATTATACTGCAAGGTATAGATTAGTATATTAATCTGTTATTAGCATTAATATTATTAATGGTATTAATTATTATTAATTCTAAATACTATTGGCTATTAATATAATTAAGTAACACTGTGATTATAATTAATAATTAAATATATAATTATATATAGATAATATTAATATAATTATGAAATATTAATTACTAGTATATATTATTAATTATTGACAATTTCCATTGTCATTATTCTTACATCTAAATTTTAAATAACAAAAAAAATAAATTAAAATAAATAAAAATAAAATAGATAAAAATAAATTGAAAGAGATAAGAAATAAATTAAAATAGATGAAAAATAAATTAGAATAGATAAAAATAAAATAGATAAAAATTAATTAAAATAGATAAAAAATAAACCAAAATAGATTAAAATAAAATAGATAAAAATATATTAAAATAGATAAAAAATAAAATAGATAAAAATAAAATAGATAAAAATAAATTAAAATAGATAAAAAATAAATTAAAATAGATAAAAATAAAATAGATAAAAATAAATTAAAATAGATAAAAAATAAATTAAAATAGATAAAAATAAAATAGATAAAAATAAATTTAAATAGATAAAAAATAAATTAAAATAGATAAAAATAAAATAGATAAAAATAAATTTAAATAGATAAAAAATAAATTAAAATAGATGAAAAATAAATTAAAATACATAAAAATAAATAAACAATTTCTTTTATTTAAATCTCTATAAACCACTCCAAAACTCCTTTTTTATTTTTTTTGGGGGAATTTTTTTCCAGGCACTTTCATCCTCCTGGATGGAAAAACCTTCGAAGTGAAAGGAAATTGGGAAAAAGGAGGGAAAACTCCCAATTTGGGCTACGATTTCTGGTACCAGCCCCGGCACAACGTCCTCATCAGCACCGAGTGGGGAGTGCCCAAATTCCTGGAGCAAGGATTCAACCCCAAGGACGTGCAGGAAGGTCAGCAGCAAAAATTCCCAGCAAATTCCCTTGGTTTGGGAAAAAATCCTGGAAAAAATCCTTTTTTTTCCAGGCAGAAATACGTGAAAAAATCCGGTTTTTCCAGCAGAAATTCCTAAAAAATAAATGGATTTTTTGAGAGAGGAAATTCCAAAAAAATTGGATTTTTGAGAGCAGAAATTCCTAAAAAAGTAAATTTTTAAGAAAGGAAATTCCCAAAAAATCGGATTTTTGAGAGTAGGAATTCCTAAGAAGTTCCATTTTTTTGATCAGAAATTCCTAAAAATATTGGATTTTTTTTTTGAGAGAGGAAATTCCAAAAAAAATTGGATTTTTTAAGAGTAGAAATTCCTAAAAAATTCAATTTTTAAGAAAGGAAATTCCCAAAAAATCGGATTTTTGAGAGTAGAATTTCCTAAAAAAAATCCATTTTTAAGAAAGGAAATTCCCAAGAAATTGGAGTTTTGAGAGTAGAAATTCCTTAAAAAAATCCATTTTTAAGAAAGGAAATTCCCAAGAAATCGGATTTTTGAGAGTAGGAATTCCTAAGAAGTTCCATTTTTTTGATCAGAAATTCCTAAAAATATTGGATTTTTTTTTGAGAGAGGAAATTCCAAAAAAGTTGGATTTTTGAGAGCGGAAATTCCTAAAAAAATAAATTTTTAAGAAAGGAAATTCCCAAAAAATCGGATTTTTGAGAGTAGAAATTCCTAAAAAAAATCCATTTTTAAGAAAGGAAATTCCCAAGAAATTGGAGTTTTGAGAGTAGAAATTCCTTAAAAAAATCCATTTTTAAGAAAGGAAATTCCCAAGAAATTGGAGTTTTGAGAGCGGAAATTCCTAAAAAATTCCATTTCATAGACTGAAAATCCCAAATAAATTCCTAAAAACTTCCATTTCTGAGTGAAAACCCCTGAAAAACTCCATTTTTTCCTAAAAACCCCAATTTCTCAACAAAAACCCCCAAACTTCCCATCAAAACCCTCCAAAACTCCACAAAAAAACCCGTAAAAAAACCCCAAATTTCAACCACAAAACCCCTCTAAAAATCCGATTTCCCGCCTCTAAACCCTTTAAAAACCCATTTATTTTTTGTTTCGATCCCGATTTTCATCCCAAACCTGGGAATATTCCGGGTTTTTTGGGAATGTTTTGGGTTTTTCGGGAATGTTTTGGGTTTTTCCAGGGCGTTACGGGCGCCGCATCAACGTTTGGGATTGGAGCGAGCGGCGGCTGCGGCAGGAGCTGGATTTGGGATCGGGAGCGGTTCCCTTGGAAATTCGCTTCCTGCACAATCCCGACGCCGCCCAGGGATTCGTGGGATGCGCCCTCAGCGGGGAGATCCGCAGGTTCTACCGGAACGCCGTGAGTTCCCGGGAATTTTTCGGGGGGAAAATGGGAATTTGGGGTTTTTTTTTTTTGTGGAATTTTTGAGGTTTTTTTAGTGGAATTATTGGGTTTTTTTTTTTTTAATTATTGGGGATTTTTGGGGGATTTTTTGTGGAATTATGGGGGGTTTTAGTGGAATTATTGGTTTTTTTGTGGAATTTTTGAGAGTTTTTTAGTGGAATTATTGCAGGTTTTTTTTTTAATTATTGGGGGATTTTTTGTGGAATTATGGGGGGTTTTAGTGGAATTATTTGGGGTTTTTTGTGGAATTTTTGAGGGTTTTTTAGTGGAATTATTGGGGGTTTAGTTTTTAATTATTGGGGATTTTTGGGGGATTTTTTGTGGAATTATGGGGGGTTTTAGTGGAATTATTTGGGTTTTTTTTAATTATTGGGGATTTTTGGGGGATTTTTTGTGGAATTATGGGGGGTTTTAGTGGAATTATTGGTTTTGTTTTTTTTTTTAATTATTGGGGATTTTTGGGGGATTTTTTGTGGAATTATGGGGGTTTTTAGTGGAATTATCTGGGTTTTTTGTGGGATTTTTGAGAGTTTTTTAGTGGAATGATTGGGGTTTGGCTTTTTAATTCTTGGGGATTTTGGGGGGATTTTTTGTGGAATTATGGGGGGTTTAGTGGAATTATTTGATTTTTTGGGGAATTTTTGAGGTTTTTTTGTGGAATTATTTGGGGTTTTTTTTTAATTCTTGGGGATTTTTGGGGGATTTTTTGTGGAATTATGGGGGGTTTTAGTGGAATTATTTGGGTTTTTTGTGGAATTTTTGAGGGGTTTTTGTGGAATTATTGGGTTTTTTTTTAATTATTGGGGATTTTTGGGGGATTTTTTGTAGAATTATGGGGGGTTTTAGTGGAATTATTGGTTTGGTTTTTTTTTTAATTATTGGGGATTTTTGGGGGATTTTTTGTGGAATTATGGGGGTTTTAGTGGAATTATTTGGTTTTTTTGTGGAATTTTTGAGTTTTTTTTTGTGGAATTATTGGGGTTTTTTTTTTTTTTAATTATTGGGGATTTTGGGGGGATTTTTTGTGGAATTATGGGGGGTTTTAGTGGAATTATTTGGGTTTTTTGTGGAATTTTTGAGTTTTTTTTTGTGGAATTATTGGGTTTTTTTTTTTTTAATTATTGGGGATTTTGGGGGATTTTTTGTGCAATTATGGGGGGTTTTAGTGGAATTATTTGGGTTTTTTGTGGAATTTTTGAGGTTTTTAGTGGAATTATTGGGTTGTTTTTTTTTTTAATTATTGGGGATTTTTGGGGGATTTTTTGTGGAATTATGGGGGGTTTTAGTGGAATTGGTTTTTTTGTGGAATTTTTGAGGGCGTTTTTTTTTAATTATTGGGGATTTTTGGGGGATTTTTTGTGGAATTATGGGGGGTTTTAGTGGAATTATTTGGGGTTTTTTGGGGAATTTTTGAGGTTTTTTAGTGGAATTATTGGGTTTTTTTTTAATTATTGGGGATTTTTGGGGGATTTTTTGTGGAATTATGGGGGGTTTTAGTGGAATTATTTGATTTTTTTGTGGAATTTTTGAGAGTTTTTTAGTGGAATTATTGGGCTTTTTTTTAATTATTGGGGATTTTTGGGGGATTTTTTGTGGAGTTATGGGGGGTTTTAGTGGAATTATTTGGTTTTTTTGTGGAATTTTTGAGGTTTCTGAGGAATTATTGGGGATTTTTCTTTGGAATTTTTGGGGGGTTTTTTTTGTGGAATTATTGGGGATTTTTCTCTGGAATTATTGGGGTTTATGTGGAATTTTGGGGGTTTTTTTGTGGAATTTTTGAGGTTTCTGAGGAATTTTTGGGTTGTTTTTGTGGAATTTTGGGGGTTTTTTTGTGGAAGTTTGGGGTTTTTTTTTCTGGAATTATTGGGGGTTTTTCTCTGGAATTATTGGGGGTTTTTCTCTGGAATTATTTGGGATTTTTCTCTGGAATTATTGGGGATTTTTCTCTGGAATTATTGGGGATTTTTCTCTGGAATTATTGGGGATTTTTCTTTGGAATTATTGGGAATTTTGGTGGAATTATTGGGGATTTTTGTGCAATTTTTGGGTTTTTTGTGGAATTGTTGGGTTGTTTTTCATGGAAATATTTGGTTTTTTGTGAAATTTTGGGGCTTTTTTGTGGAATTTTTGGGGTTTTTTTTGTGGAATTCTTGTTTTTTTCCCACACAACTGCAGGATTTTAACAAAACCTTCCCGTAACTGAATTTTTTCCCACAGAATTCCTGCGTTTTGAGGGAACTCCTCCAGGTTTTCCCACGGTGGGATTGTGGGGTGGGGGTGGATATTCCAGGAATCCGTGAAATTCCGGGAGGAAATTCCATCTTTTCCCTCCCTCAGGAAGGAAAATGGGAAGCGGAGACGGTGATCCAGGTGCCCAACAAGAAAGTCCAAGGATGGCTCCTCCCAGAAATGCCAGGTGAGAAATTTGGGAAAAATCTGGGAATTTTCTCATGGATCCAAAGCGGGATTTTGGTGGAATTTTGATCCTTAAATGGCAAAAAAATAAATCCAAATTTTTGAGGGTTTTTTGGGGTTTTTTTTTAAGGGAGAATTTTGGGATGAGCAAAGGAGAGGGGTCCGCTCCCTGCTTGGGGTGGGATTTTCCAGGAAAATCCTTGGAATTTGGGTCTGGATGGGCTCAGGAATGATCCTGGGAATGCTGGAAGGGCCCCAATGTGAATTCTCCATAAAAATCCTTGGAATTTGGGTCTGAATTGACTCAATCCTTTATTTTTCCATAAAAACCTTTGGAATTTTGGTCTGAATTGACTCAATCCTTTATTTTTCCATAAAAAACTTTGGAATTTGGGTCTGAATTGACTCAATCCTTGATTTCTCCACAAAAAATCCTGGAATTTGGGCCTGAATTGGCTCCACCCTTTATTTCTCCACAAAAACCTTTGGAATTTTGGTCTGAATTGACTCAATCCTTTATTTTTCCATAAAAACCTTTGGAATTTTGGTCTGAATTGACTCAATCCTTTATTTTTCCATAAAAAACTTTGGAATTTGGGTCTGAATTGACTCAATCCTTGATTTCTCCACAAAAAATCCTGGAATTTGGGCCTGAATTGGCTCCACCCTTTATTTCTCCACAAAAACCTTTGGAATTTTGGTCTGAATTGACTCAATCCTTTATTTTTCCATAAAAACCTTTGGAATTTTGGTCTGAATTGACTCAATCCTTTATTTTTCCATAAAAAACTTTGGAATTTGGGTCTGAATTGACTCAATCCTTGATTTCTCCACAAAAAATCCTGGAATTTGGGTCTGAATTCCCTCAGGAATCCTGGAATCATTCCCGAGGTCGATTTTATTCCCCCCACCTCCTTTCCAATCCCTTTTTTTTGCCGTTTCCGCCTGGGAATTCGGGGTTTTTTGGGATTCTCCCTCCTCCCATTCCCTGATTTTCCTCTGGAATTTCCCCTGGAAGGGCTGATCACGGATATCCTGATTTCCCTGGACGACCGATTCCTGTATTTCAGCAACTGGATCCACGGCGACGTGCGCCAGTACGACATCTCCGACCCCAAAAATCCCAAACTGGTGGGGCAGGTCAGGAAAAAATATTCCCAAAAGATTCCCCAAAAAAATTCCCAAAAATTCCCCAAAAATTCCCAAATATTCCCCAAAAATTCTCAAAAAATTCCCCCCAAAATTCCCCAAATATTCCCCAAATATTCCCCCAAAAATTCTCAAAAAATCCCAAAAAGTTCCCCAAATATTCCCGCAAAAAAATCCCCAAAAAATTCCCCAAAAAATTCCCAAAAAATTCCCAAAAAATTCCCCAAAAAATTCCCAAAAATTCCACAAATATTCCAAAAAAAATTCCCAAAAAATTCCCCCCAAAAATTCCCAAAAAAATTCCCAAAAAATTCCCCCAAAAATTCCCAAATATTCCCCAAAAAATTCCCCAAAAATCCCCCTAAAAAATCCCAAATATTCCCCAAAAATTCCCCAAAATAATTCCTAAAAATTCCCCAAAAATTCCCCAAAAAATTCCCCAAAAATTCCCCAAAAAATTCCCAAAAAATTCCCAAAAAGTCCCCAAATATTCCCAAAAAAAATTCCCAAAAAATTCCCAAAAATTCCCTAAATTCCCGACCCAATTCCCATGTTTTTGCCCGGGATTAATTTGATTTTTCCCAGGTTTTTCTGGGAGGCAGCATCTGCAAAGGGGGAGCAGTGACGGTGCTGGAAGATCGGGAATTGCGGGAACAGCCGGAGCCCTTCGTGATCCAGGTGATTCCCAAATATTTTTTTCCCGTGATTTTTCCCAGATTTTGGGGAATTTTTTATTCCCCACATCCAAAGGTTGTTCCAGCCTGGATTTTCCTCGCTTAGGGATGAGTTTCATCCCGAAAAAAATCTGAATTTTCCCTCGGGGAGGGGAAAACAAAATCATTTTCCAGGTGGGATTTTCCATGTGGGATGATTTATTTTCCCAGTGGGATGATTTATTTCCATGTGGGATGATTTATTTCCATGAGGGATGATTTATTTCCCAGTGGGATGATTTATTTCCATGAGGGATGATTTATTTCCATGTGGGATGATTTATTTCCCAGTGGGATGATTTATTTCCATGAGGGATGATTTATTTCCCAGTGGGATGATTTATTTCCATGTGGGATGATTTATTTCCATGAGGGATGATTTATTTCCATGTGGGATGATTTATTTCCATGAGGGATGATTTATTTCCGTGTGGGATGATTTATTTCCATGAGGGATGATTTATTTCCCAGTGGGATGATTTATTTCCATGAGGGATGATTTATTTCCATGAGGGATGATTTATTTCCATGAGGGATGATTTATTTCCATGAGGGATGATTTATTTCCCAGTGGGATGATTTATTTCCCAGTGGGATGATTTATTTCCATGTGGGATGATTTATTTCCATGAGGGATGATTTATTTCCCAGTGGGATGATTTATTTCCATGAGGGATGATTTATTTCCATGTGGGATGATTTATTTCCATGAGGGATGATTTATTTCCATGAGGGATGATTTATTTCCATGAGGGATGATTTATTTCCATGTGGGATGATTTATTTCCCAGTGGGATGATTTATTTCCCAGTGGGATGATTTATTTCCATGTGGGATGATTTATTTCCCAGTGGGATGATTTATTTCCCAGTGGGATGATTTATTTCCATGAGGGATGATTTATTTCCCAGTGGGATGATTTATTTCCATGAGGGATGATTTATTTCCCAGTGGGATGATTTATTTCCATGTGGGATGATTTATTTCCGTGTGGGATGATTTATTTCCCAGTGGGATGATTTATTTTCCCAGTGGGATGATTTATTTCCCAGTGGGATGATTTATTTCCCAGTGGGATGATTTATTTCCATGAGGGATGATTTATTTCCATGAGGGATGATTTATTTCCCAGTGGGATGATTTATTTCCATGAGGGATGATTTATTTCCATGTGGGATGATTTATTTCCGTGTGGGATGATTTATTTCCATGAGGGATGATTTATTTCCATGAGGGATGATTTATTTCCATGAGGGATGATTTATTTCCATGTGGGATGATTTATTTCCATGAGGGATGATTTATTTCCATGAGGGATGATTTATTTCCATGTGGGATGATTTATTTCCATGAGGGATGATTTATTTCCATGTGGGATGATTTATTTCCCAGTGGGATGATTTATTTCCATGAGGGATGATTTATTTCCCAGTGGGATGATTTATTTCCCAGTGGGATGATTTATTTCCCAGTGGGATGATTTATTTCCATGAGGGATGATTTATTTCCATGAGGGATGATTTATTTCCATGAGGGATGATTTATTTCCCAGTGGGATGATTTATTTCCATGAGGGATGATTTATTTCCCAGTGGGATGATTTATTTCCATGTGGGATGATTTATTTCCCAGTGGGATGATTTATTTCCATGAGGGATGATTTATTTCCCAGTGGGATGATTTATTTCCCAGTGGGATGATTTATTTCCATGAGGGATGATTTATTTCCATGAGGGATGATTTATTTCCATGAGGGATGATTTATTTCCATGAGGGATGATTTATTTCCATGAGGGATGATTTATTTCCATGAGGGATGATTTATTTCCATGAGGGATGATTTATTTCCCAGTGGGATGATTTATTTCCCAGTGGGATGATTTATTTCCCAGTGGGATGATTTATTTCCCAGTGGGATGATTTATTTCCCAGTGGGATGATTTATTTCCATGAGGGATGATTTATTTCCATGAGGGATGATTTATTTCCATGTGGGATGATTTATTTCCATGAGGGATGATTTATTTCCCAGTGGGATGATTTATTTCCATGTGGGATGATTTATTTCCATGAGGGATGATTTATTTCCATGAGGGATGATTTATTTCCCTGTGGAATTATTCCCACAGGGCAGGAAGGTGCCGGGGGGGCCGCAGATGCTGCAGCTGAGCCTGGACGGGCGGCGGCTCTACGTGAGCACCTCCCTGTACAGCGCCTGGGACCGGCTCTTCTACCCCGAGCTCCTCAGGTCAGCGCCCACGCCATTAATAATTAATCATTAATCATTAATAACAATTAATCAATAATCATTAATATACTAATAACATCTTGTAACTGCTATACTAGTAGCTTTCCCATTCCAAAATCCCTTCTCCCAATCCCAAACCCTTTTCCCAAGCCATTTTCCCAACCTCTTTTCCCAATCCCAAACCCTTTTCCCAAATCCTTTCCCAAATCCTTTCCCAATCCCAAACCCTTCAATCCCTTCTCCCAATCCCAAATCCCTTCTCCCAATCCCAAACCCTTCAATCCCTTCTCCCAATCCCAAATCCCTTCTCCCAATCCCAAATCCCTTCTCCCAATCCCAAACCATTCTCCCAATCCCAAACCCTTCAATCCCTTCTCCCAATCCCAAATCCCTTCTCCCAATCCCAAATCCCTTCTCCCAATCCCAAACCGTTCTCCCAATCCCAAACCCTTCAATCCCTTCTCCCAATCCCAAATCCCTTCTCCCAATCCCAAATCCCTTCTCCCAATCCCAAATCCCTTCTCCCAATCCCAAATCCCTTCTCCCAATCCCAAACCCTTCTCCCAATCCCAAACCCTTCTCCCAATCCCAAACCCTTCAATCCCTTCTCCCAATCCCAAATCCCTTCTCCCAATCCCAAACCCTTCAATCCCTTCTCCCAATCCCAAACCCTTCAATCCCTTCTCCCAATCCCAAACCCTTCAATCCCTTCTCCCAATCCCAAACCCTTCTCCCAATCCCAAACCTTTTTCCCAAATCCTTCCCCAATCCAAATCCCTTCAAACCCTTTTCCCAATCCTAAACCCCTTCTTCCAATCCCAAACTCTTTTCCCAAATCCTGTTTCCCAGCCCCAAACATTTATCCCAATCCCAAACTCTTTTCCCAAATCTCTTCCCAATTCCTTTCCCAATCCCAAACCCTTTTCCCAAATCCTTTCCAAGCCCCAAACATTTATCCCAATCCCAAACCCTTATCCCAATCCCAAACCCCTTCTTCCAATTCCAAACTGTTTTCCCAAATCCTTTCCCAATCCCAAATCCTTCAAACCCTTCTCCCAATCCCAGATCTCTTCTCCCAATCCCAAACTCTTTTCCCCAATCTCTTCCCAAATCCTTTCCCAATCCCAAATCCCTTCTCCCAATCCCAAATCCCTTCTCCCAATCCCAAATCCCTTCTCCCAATCCCAAACCCTTCTCCCAATCCCAGATCTCTTCTCCCAATCCCAAACTCTTTTCCCCAATCTCTTCCCAAATCCTTTCCCAATCCCAAATCCCTTCTCCCAATCCCAAATCCCTTCTCCCAATCCCAAACTCTTTTCCCCAATCTCTTCCCAAATCCTTTCCCAATCCCAAATCCCTTCTCCCAAATCCCGTTTCCCATCCCCAAACATTTATCCCAATCCCAAACCATTTTCCCAACTCCTCCCTCCCCTTTTCCCAACCTTTTTTTCCCCATTCCCATTCCCATTCCTTTTTCTTTCCCTCCATCCCCAGGGAAGGCTCGGTGCTGCTGCAGCTGGACGTGGACACGGAGCGGGGCGGCCTGGCCGTCAATCCCAAATTCCTGCTGGATTTCGGGAAGGAGCCGGGCGGGCCCTGCCTGGCGCACGAGATGCGGTACCCGGGGGGGGACTGCACCTCCGACATCTGGCTGTGATCCCGGGAATTCTGCGGGAATTCTGCGGGAATTCTGCGGGAATTCTGGGAATGGGGAATGGGGAACGGCACCTCCGACATCTGGCTGTGATCCCGGGAATTCTGCGGGAATTCTGTGGGAATTCTGGGAATGGGGAATGGGGAAAGGCACCTCCGACATCTGGCTGTGATCCCGGGAATCCCGGGAATTCTGCGGGAATTCTGCGGGAATTCTGGGAATGGGGAATGGGGAAAGGCACCTCCCACATCTGGCTGTGATCCCGGGAATCCCGGGAATTCTGCGGGAATTCTGCGGGAATTCTGGGAATGGGGAACGGCACATCTGGCTGCGATGCCGGGAATCCCGGGAATTCTGCGGGAATGGGGAATGGGGAAAGGCACCTCCGACATCTGGCTGTGATCCCGGGAATTCTGCGGGAATTCTGTGGGAATTCTGGGAATGGGGAATGGGGAAAGGCACCTCCGACATCTGGCTGTGATCCCGGGAATCCCGGGAATGGGGAACGGGGAACGGCACCTCCGACATCTGGCTGAGATCCCAGGAATCCCGGGAATTCCGGGAATGGGGAATGGGGAATGGGGAACGGCACATCTGGCTGTGATCCCGGGAATTCTGTGGGAATTCTGGGAATGGAGAACAGGGAACGGCACCTCCGACATCTGGCTGTGATCCTGGGAATCCTGGGAATCCCGGGAATTCTGGGAATGGGGAACGGGGAATGGGGAATGGCACCTCCCACATCTGGCTGAGATCCCGGGAATCCCGGGAATTCTGTGGGATTGGGGAATGGCACATCTGGCTGTGATCCTGGGAATTCTGGGAATGGGGAACGGGGAACGGCACCTCCCACATCTGGCTGTGATCCCGGGAATCCCGGGATTTATTTGGGAATTCGGGAATTCAGGATTTGGGAATTTGGGAATTCACGGACTGCACCTCCAACATTCACCTCTGATCCCAGGAAATTGCGGATTTCTCCCATTTTTTCCACCTCCTTTTCCCTCCCCATCCCTTTTTCCCAGGGAATTTGGGACGCCTGGAGCTCGATCCGCTCCCGAAATTCCAATTCCGGAGCTAAAAAATCATTTCCTGATATTTCGGATCAAAAATCCCAATAAAATTCTCCTTCCAGCAGCAAAAATTCCAAATCCTTGGGGGGGATTTTTTGGCATTTTTGGCGTTTTTTTGGTTCAAAAAAATGTCATTTCCCGATATTTTCCCATCTTTTCTGGCTGCATTTCCACAAAAACCGGGAATTTTCCATTGGAAAAGGTTCCTGATGTCGTTTTCCAACGTTTTTCCATCTTTTTTTTGTTGTATTGAGAGGAAATGGGGATAAAATAGGGATCAAAAGAGAGGTGAAATAGGGAAGAAATAGAGAGAAAATGTGGAAAAATTAGGGATAAAGTGTTAATAAAATAGGGATAGAATTGGGGTAAAAGATGGAAAAAATAGAGGAAAAAATGGGAATAAAATCGAGAAAAATAAGGATAAAATAGGAATAAAATAGGGATCAAATGCAGAGAAATAGGAATAAAATAGAGAAAAAAATAGGAACAAAATGGGTATAAAATTGGGATAAAATGTAAATTAAATAGGGGAAAAAATAGAGGAAAAATAAGGGGGAAATGGGGATAAAAAAAATGTGAAATAGGGATAAAATAGAAAAGAAATAGGGATAAAATAGAAAAGAAATAGGGATAAAATAGGGATAAAAAAGGGATAAAATTGAGATAAAATGGGGATAAAATAAGGATAAAAGAGGGATAAAATAGGGATAAAAACCCTTAAAAATCCTGGAATGGTTTGGGATGGAAAAGATCCTTAAATCCCATCCAATCCCACCCCAATCCCACGGGCATTCCCGGTGTTCCAGGTGGATCCGGGGGTGGGGAATCCATGGAAAAATCTGGGCTGGGATCCAGGATTTATCCTGAAAATCCCATCTGAGCCAAAACAGGGAATCCTGGAACGCTTTGGGATGGAAAAGATCCTTAAAAATCCCAGGCTGGGGACATTCCCGCCGTGCCAGGGGGTCCTGGAGACTCCCAGGGATGGGGAATCCATGGAAAATCTCCGGCAGGATCCAGGATTTATCCCGAAAATCCCAAAGAAAGCAGCCCAGGGAATCCTGGAATGGTTTGGGATGGAAAAGATCCTTAAATCCCATCCAATCCCACCCCAATCCCACGGGCATTCCCGGTGTTCCGGGTGGATCCGGGGGTGGGGAATCCATGGGAAAAACGGGCGGGGTTTGTCCCGGGATCTTTCCGGGAATGAGGCTCGGGAAGCTGCGGCTGATGCAGGGAACGACTTTATTGAGTGCGGGATAAAGCAGAGCCGGGCGGAGCAGCGGAGCCGGGACCGGGATGGGACCGGGAATGGGACCGGGATGGGACCGGGAATGGACCGGGAATGGGACCGGGAATGGGACCGGGAATGGACCGGGAATGGACCGGGAATGGGCCGGGATGGACCGGGATGGGACCGGGATGGACCGGGATGGGACCGGGAATGGACCGGGATGGGCTGGGATGGGACCGGGATGGACCGGGATGGGACTGGGAATGGACCGGGATGGACCGGAATGAACCGGGATGAGCTGGGATGAACCGGGATGGGACCGGGATAGACCGGGATGGGACTGGGATGGGCTGGAATGGAACGGGAATGGCTCGGGAATGTCCCAGGATGGGCTGGAATTAACCGGGAATGGCTCGGGATGGGCTGGGATGGAGCGGGAATGTCCCAGGATGGACCGGGAATGGCTCGGGAATGTCCCAGGATGGGCTGGGATGGGACCGGGAATGTCCCGGGCCAGGGACTGGGCCAGGACAGATCCGAGCCCGGAGCTGCCCTCGCTGCTCCCGGCGCTGCCGAAGCTCCGGAGGCTCCCGGAGAGCTCGGGGACATCCCGGGGACATCCCGGGGACAGCGGGGACAGCCCGGGGACAGCCTGGAGAGCTCGGGGACAGCCCGGGGACAGCCTGGGGACAGCCCGGGGACAGTGGGGACATCCCGGGAACATCCCGGGGACATCCCGGGGACAGCCCGGGGACATCCCGGGGACAGCCCGGAGAGCTCGGGGACAGCCCGGGGACATCCCAGGGACATCCCGGGAACAGCCCGGGAACAGCCGCGAGTCCCGGCTCTGCTTTCCCAGAAAGAGGATCGAGATTCCAGCGGGAACGGGGAATCCCAAAGCCCGGAATCACCCGAGAGGATCCCAAATCTGGCATTCCCAAAGGCCGGAATCACCAGGAGGATCCCAAACCCCTCAGCCAGGGGATCCCGAAGCCGGGAATGCCCCCAAACCCTCACCCAGGACACCCCAAACCCTCACCCGGGACACCCCAAACCCTCACCCAGCGCACCCCAAGCCCCAGCCAGGGCCCCCCAGCGCCCGGGATCCCCCCGGAGCCCCGAGGCCGGGCCTGGCAGCGCTGCCGGGAGGGGCGGGCGGCGCTCCCGGGGCTCGCTCAGGCCGGGGACACGGATTTGGAGTCGCCGCCGAGGAAGCGAATCTCGTGCGCCAGGCACGGCCCGTGCGGCTCCTTGCCGAAATCCACCAGGAAGTTCTTGTTCACCGCCAGGCCGCCCTTGTCCGTGTCCACGTCGAGCTGCAGCATCACCGAGCCCTCCCTGCGCGGGGACAGCGGCGGCTCGTGGGGACAGCGAGCCCCGGGGGCCGCCCGGAGCCGCTCCCGGCACCGCCAGGGCCGGCCCGGGACAGCGGGGATGGGATCGGGGCGGCTCCGGATCCCCCCCGGCTGCCCCTGGGAATGGGGAAAAGCCCCGGCAGGAGGGGCCGGGGGGGCAGCGGGGACGGCTTTGGATCCCCAAATCCCCCCGGATGGGATCGGGGTCACTTTTCCCTCCCCAAATCCCCCCGGATGGGATCAGGATGGGATCGGGGTCACTTTTCCCTCCCCAAATCCCCCCGGATGGGATCAGGATGGGATCGGGGTCACTTTTCCCTCCCCAAATCCCCCCGGATGGGATCGGGGTCACTTTTCCCTCCCCAAATCCCCCCGGATGGGATCGGGGTCACTTTTCCCTCCCCAAATCCCCCCGGATGGGATCGGGGTCACTTTTCCCTCCCCAAATCCCCCCGGATGGGATCAGGATGGGATCGGGGTCACTTTTCCCTCCCCAATTCCCCCCGGATGGGATCGGGGTCACTTTTCCCTCCCCAATTCCCCCGGGATGGGATCAGGATGGGATCGGGGTCACTTTTCCCTCCCCAAATCCCCCAGGATCGGCTCAGGCCGGGCCGGATCCCCTCGGGGCCGAGCTCAGCCCGGGCTCTGCTCAATCCCTGCCCGGCCGGGGGGGCTCGGCCGGGAGCGGCTCCGGGAGAGCCCCGGGGGGGTCCCGGCCCCTTCCCCAGCCCCGGCCCGGCCCGGGGGGAGCCTTTTCCAGGCGGGAATTGCTCACTTGAGCAGGCTGGGGTAGAACTGCCGGTCCCAGGTGCTGAACAAGGAGTTGGTCACGTAGAGCCTCTTCCCGTCCAGGCTCAGCTGCAGCGCGGCGGGGCCGCCGTACACGCGCTTGCACTGGGACACAGCACTGCGGTTACTGGGGGCACTGGGAGCACTGGGACACGGCACTGGGGGCACTGGGAGCACTGGGAGCACTGGGACACGGCACTGGGGGCACTGGGACACGGCACTGGGGGCACTGGGAGCACTGGGAGCACTGGGAGCACTGGGACACGGCACTGGGGGCACTGGGGGCACTGGGACACGGCACTGGGGGCACTGGGAGCACTGGGACACGGCACTGGGGGCACTGGGAGCACTGGGAGCACTGGGACACGGCACTGGGGGCACTGGGGGCACTGGGAGCACTGGGACACGGCACTGGGGGCACTGGGGGCACTGGGACACGGCACTGGGAGCACTGGGGGCACTGGGAGCACTGGGAGCACTGGGACACGGCACTGGGGGCACTGGGGGCACTGGGAGCACTGGGAGCACTGGGACACGGCACTGGGGGCACTGGGGGCACTGGGACACAGCACTGGTGTTACGGGGAGCACGGGGACACAGCACTGCGGTTACTGGGGGCACTGGGGGCACTGGGACACGGCACTGGGGTTACTGGGAGCACTGGGACACAGCACTGCGGTTACTGGGGGCACTGGGAGCACTGGGACATGGCACTGGGGGCACTGGGGGCACTGGGACACGGCACTGGGGGCACTGGGGGCACTGGGGGCACTGGTGAGAGCAGGTTAAGGTGAGCACACACTCAAGTGAGCACACACACACTCACTCAGGTGAGCACACACTCAGGTGAGCACTCACTCAGGTGAGCACACACTCAGGTGAGCACACACACACACTCAGGTGAGCACACACACACTCAGGTGAGCACACACTCACTCAGGTGAGCACACACACACACACTCAGGTGAGCACACACTCCGGTGAGCACACACTCAGGTGAGCACACACTCAGGTGAGCACACACTCCCACTCCCAGCCCTGCCCAGGTGCCGCAGCCCCCCGGGGCTCACCTTGACCACCAGCGGCTCGGGCTGGCACTTGAGCTCCTCGTCCCTGCAGACGGTGACGGGGCCCCCTCGCAGGATGCTGCCCCCCACGAACACCTGCAAGGGCCAAACCCTTTCCCATTCCAAAATCCCTTCTCCAATCCCAAACCCTTTCCCATTCCAAAATCCCTTCTCCGATCCCAAACCCTTTCCCATTCCAAAATCCCTTCTCCAATCCCAAACCCTTTCCCATTCCAAAATCCCTTCTCCAATCCCAAACCCTTTCCCATTCCAAAATCCCTTCTCCAATCCCAAACCCTTTCCCATTCCAAAATCCCTTCTCCCAATCCCAAATCCTTCAAACCCTTCTCCCAATCCCAAACCCTTTTCCCAAATTTGTTCCCAAATCCTTTCCCAATCCTAAACCCTTCACCCCCTTCTCCCAATCCTAAACCCTTTTCCCAAGTCCTTTTCCAGCTCCAAACATTAATCCCAAACATTTATCCAAATCCCAAACATTTATCCCATTCCCAAATCCCCATTCCCAACCCCAAATCCCCATTCCCAACCCCAAATCCCCATTCCCAACCCCAAATCCCGATTCCCAACCCCAAATCCCCTTTCCCAACCCCAAATCCCCATTCCCAACCCCAAATCCCGATTCCCAACCCCAAATCCCCATTCCCAACCCCAAATCCCCATTCCCAACCCCAAATCCCCATTCCCAACCCCAAAACCCCTCTCTCAACCCCAAATCCCCAATCCCAACCCCAAATCCCCATTCCCAACCCCAAATCCCCATTCCCAACCCCAAATCCCGATTCCCAACCCCAAATCCCCTTTCCCAACCCCAAATCCCCATTCCCAACCCCAAATCCCGATTCCCAACCCCAAATCCCCATTCCCAATCCCAAATCCCCATTCCCAACCCCAAATCCCCTTTCCCAACCCCAAATCCCGATTCCCAACCCCAAATCCCGATTCCCAATCCCAAATCCCCTTTCCCAACCCCAAATCCCCTTTCCCAACCCCAAATCCCCTCTCCCAATCCCAAATCCCGATTCCCAACCCCAAATCCCCATTCCCAACCCCAAATCCCCTCTCCCAATCCCAAACCCCGATTCCCAAGCCCTGCAAGGGCCGCGCTGGCCCCGAGCGCTCCCGGCCGCTCCCCCCGGCCCTGCCCGGCCCCATCGCGGCCCCCCGGCCCCAGGGCTGCCCCTCACCTGCCCCACCAGCCGGGGCTTGCAGTTCCTGGCCAGCTCGTACTGCCGGATGTCCCCGTGCAGCCAATTGCTCACGTACAGGAACCGATCGTCCGGGCTGATGACGAGGTCGGCGATGAAGGCTGCGGGCACAGCCGGGGCTCAGCGCCACGGGCAGCGCCGGGGGACGGCGACCGGCCCCGGCCTCAGCTGGCCTTGGCACGGCCGGGGGTCGGGACTGGGGCCGGGGGTCGGGGACTGGGGCTCCGACAGGATTTGGGGTCACCGGGATTTAGGGACAGGCAGGATTTGGGGTCACCCCGCGGGATTTGGGGTCCCCGGGCCGGCTGTGCCCGGCTGCGGGAGCGGCGGAGGGAGCAGCGCTGGCAGCCCCGAGGGCGCACGCACCGGGCATCTTGGGCATGATCCAGCCCGACACGTCCTTGGCCGGGATCCGGATCACCTCCTCCACTGCCCAGTTCTCTCTCTGCGAAAGGACAGCGAGCCCGGTGAGCCCCGGGCCGAGCCCGAGCCGGGCACTGCGGGATCGGAACCGTCCCAAATCCCAAATTCCGAACCCGAGCCGGGCACTGCGGGATCGGAACCGTCCCAAATCCCAAATCCCGAACCCGAACCCGAGCCGGGCACTGCGGGATCATCCCTGTCCCAAATCCCAGATCCCGAACCCGAGCCGGGCACTGCGGGATCATCCCTGTCCCAAATCCCAAATCCCCAACCCGAGCCGGGCACTGCGGGATCATCCCTGGCCCAAATCCCAGATCCCGAACCTCGAGCCGGGCACTGCGGGATCGGAACCGTCCCAAATCCCAAATCCCAAATCTCGAACCCGAGCCGGGCACTGCGGGATCATCCCTGGCCCAAATCCCGAGCCGGGCACTGCGGGACCATCCCTGTCCCAAATCCCAGATCCCGAACCCGAGCCTGGCACTGCGGGATCATCCCTGTCCCAGAGCCCAAATCCCCATCCCAGCCCCATCCCGGCTGCCGATCCGGAGCACACCGAGATCGTTCCCATCCCTCTCCCAGCCCCGCTCCCGACTCGGCTCCCGCTCCCGGGCCGCTCCCGGCGGGCCCGTCCCGCTGCCCTCCCCAGCCCCGGCTCCGAGCCCTCGCTCTCGGCGCTGGCCGCGCTCGCCGCCGCCCGGCCCGGCCGCTTCCCCGCAGCCGCGGGGCCGCTGCCGGCGCTCGCACTCGCCTCGCAGGGTTTATAGAGGCGGAAGATGGCCCCGCTCAGGGCACAGCCCACGTAGCCCTCGGCCGCCTCGGGGCTGTGCAGGAAGCGCACGTTGAGCGGCAGAGAATCCTCGCCCAGGTCGAAGCACTGCGTCAGGCTGCGGCACGACAAGTTCCACACGTTCAGGCGGCGGCCGAACACCCCTGCGGGACACGGGGGGAAAGGCTCGGGGGCGCCCGGGGACAGGGAGCCATCCCCGAGGGGCTCCTGCTGCGAGCCGGCAGGGAAAGGACGGGAACTGCGGAGGGAAAGGTGGGAACGGGGAGGATTTGGGAAGAACACCGGGAATTGCAGGATTTGGGGAAGAACACCGGGAATTGCAGGATTTGGGAAGAACACCGGGAATTGCAGGATTTGGGAAGAACACCGGGAATTGCAGGATTTGGGGAAGAACACCGGGAATTGCAGGATTTGGGGAAGAACACCGGGAATTGCAGGATTTGGGAAGAACACCGGGAATTGCAGGATTTTAGGAAGAACAGCGGGAATTGCGGGATTTGGGAAGAACACCGGGAATTGCAGGATTTTGGGAAGAACAGCGGGAATTGCAGGATTTGGGAAGAACACCGGGAATTGCAGGATTTGGGGAAGAACAGCGGGAATTGCAGCATCGGGCACAGCCCGGCCCACCCTGGGCTCAGCCCCTGCCCATCCTCAGGCCGAGCCCGGCCGAGGCTCTGCGGGCACCCAGCGGCTCTCGGGGGTACCGAGCCCTGCCAGCCCCGGCTCCCAGCCCTGCCAGCCCCGGCTCCCAGCCCTGCCAGCCCCGGCTCCCAGCCCTGCCAGCCCCGGCTCCCAGCCCTGCCAGCCCCGGCTCCCAGCCCAGCCCCGGCTCCCAGCCCGGCACCGCTCCCAGCCCCGGCTCCCAGCCCCGGCTCCCAGCCCGGCACCGCTCCCAGCCCGGCACCGCTCCCAGCCCAGCCCCGGCTCCCGAACCTTTCTTGAAGTCGTCGGGGCTGAAGCCGCGCCCGGCCACTTTGGGCACCACCCCGGCCGAGCTGACCAGGACGTTGTGCCGGGGCTGGTACCAGAAGTCGCAGCCGCTCAGGGGAACCTCACACTCGTTCTCCCAGTTCCCCTTCAGCTCGAAGGTCTCTCCGTCCAGCACCACGAAACCACCTGCGACACGCCAGGGACAAATCCAGGCTCCCGCCTCTCCAACGGGACTCCCGAGGGGGGAGTGGTGGCAGGGAAATGGGAATTTCGGCAGGGAAATGGGAATCCCGGCAAGGAAATGGGAATTCTGGCAGGACAATGGGAATCTCGGCAGGGAAATGGGAATTTCGGCAGGGAAATGGGAATTTCGGCAGGGAAATGGGAATCCCGGCAAGGAAATGGGAATTCTGGCAGGACAATGGGAATCCCGGCAGGACAATTCACCTTTGCCGTTGCCGGCGGGGTCGCCCATGTTGGCGATCAGGATGTCACCGTTGGGCAGGGCGTGGGTGGCAGCCAGGTAACCCTTGTTGCACTTCCAGAACACATCCACGGGCTCGATCATCTGCACAAAGCAGTGCAAATGTCAGCCTCGGCCTGCTCGGCGCCTTTCCCGGGACCCCAAAATCCTTCCTTGGACTGACTGTCCTTCCTTCCTTCCTTCCTTCCTTCCTTCCTTCCTTCCTTCCTTCCTTCCTTCCTTCCTTCCTTCCTTCCTTCCTTCCTTCCTTCCTTCCCTCCTTCCTTCCTTCCTTCCTTCCTTCCTTCCTTCCTTCCTTCCTTCCTTCCTTCCTTCCTTCCTTCCTTCCTTCCTTCCTTCCCTCCTTCCTTCCTTCCTTCCTTCCCTCCTTCCCTCCCTCCTTCCCTCCCTCCTTCCCTCCTTCTCTTAATCCTTCCTTCCTTGAATGAATCCCTCCCTCCCTCCCTCCTTCCCTCCCTCCCTCCCTCCTTCCCTCCCTCCCTGTCCCTCCCCCGCTGCTGTCCGGGCCGTACCTTGCAGATCCGAGGCGCCCGGCACTGGGAGCCCACATCCACCACGTAGATGCGGGAGGAGATGAGGCCGGGCAGGACCAGCTTGGTCCTTTTGGCCGCGGCGCCGCTCTCGAAGCAGCCGCAGGCGGGGCCCCAGCCCGCGCAGTGCAGCTCGTCCTTGAGGTTGGGCATGGGCAGCCGCTGGATCACCTGGGCACGGCCAAGGGAGCTCAGCCCGGGCCGGCCGGGAACGGCCCTGGGCAGCGGCCCCGGCAGCGGGGAGCTGCGGAGGGGCCGGGGAGGGATTTGGGGAGCCCTGGAGAGGGATTTGGGGAGCTGGGAAGGGGCTACGAAGGATTTGGGGAGCCCTGGAGAGGGATTTGGGGAGCTGGGAAGGGGCTACGAAGGATTTGGGGAGCCCTGGAGAGGGGCTGCGATGGATCCCTCCCCGGGGAGCGCAGCACCGCGCCCGTACCTGGCCGTAGTGGCAGGAGCGCGGGTTGAGGTCCACGGTGGCCAGGAAATCGGGCTGCTCGATGCCCGTGGACCTGTAGGTGCAGGTCACGTAGGCGACCTCCTCCCTCGGGGCTGCGGACACAAAACCGCGCTCAAACCTCGCCGGGAAGGGCGGACGGGACACGAAAAGCTGCGGGCGGCTCGCGGAAATGAGCCCAAAGCTTTGCGGGCTCGCTGCCATTTCCTCCGGCTCCCCCCGGGCAGCCCCGGGGCCGCTCCTGAGCCGGGAACAACCGGAGGGAATCTCCGGGATTCCAGAGGGGAATCTCCCGCATTCCAGGGGGGAATCTCCGGGATTCCAGAGGGGAATCTCCGGGATTCCAGAGGGGAATCTCCCGCATTCCACAGGGGAATCTCCGGGATTCCAGAGGGGAATCTCCCGCATTCCAGGGGGGAATCTCCCGCATTCCACAGGGGAATCTCCGGGAACAACCAGCGGGAATTGCCCGCGAATTCTCCCGCTGGGAAAGGGGCTCAGCACCAACGCTGAGCCCAGGGCCCCCCAAGAAGCCCAAATCCCCCCCATTCCAAGCCAGCCCTGGCACTCCGGAGCCAGCAAGAACCAGGGGAGTCTCCCGGATTTCAGGGGGAATCTCCTGGGCAGAAGCAGCGGGAATCTCCCGGCAATTCTCCTGCTGGGGAAGGGGCTCAGCACAGCCGCTGAGCTCAGCGCCCCCCAACAAGCCCGCACCCCCCCCCTGGCCGCCCAGCCCCGCTGCCGCCACTCTCGCCTTTCAGCACGTCGGGGCACGAGGGGTACTCGTAGCACGGAGCTCTGCATCTGTCTGCGGGAGCAGAGGGCATCCCGTGAGGCCGGCCCGGAGCCCGGAGCCCCTGCCCGGCACCGCCGCCCCCGCCCCGGGCCCGGCCCGGCCCTCCCTGGGCACCCGTGGCGAGCGCTCGTGGTGGCGCTGCCATCGCCCAGCTCCGGGACAGGAGCCTGGGGACAGCGCGGGGACCAGCCCGGGGGGGACATCTGAGCACCGCGGGGAGCGCTCCCCACAGCGGGGAGCCCGGCACAGAGCGGGGACAGCATGGGGACAGAACCGGGACACGATGGGGACAGAACCGGGACACGATGGGGACAGAACCGGGACACGATGGGGACAGAGCCGGGACAGGGCTGGGACACGATGGGGACAGGGCTGGGACACGATGGGGACAGGGCCGGGACAGGGCTGGGATACGATGGGGACAGAGCTGTCCCCCAGAGGCGGGAGCCAGAGCTGGAAGCTCCAGCAGGGAAGATCGCTGTGGATCGCGGATCCCCGGAGCAGTGCAGGCTCCCCCGGCCCCCAGGAGCTCCCGCAGGAGCTCCGGGAGCAGCGGCCCCACGCTCCCGGCTCGGCGCCAGCTCCCTCCTGGTGCCCAGGGCCCGAAGGCGCCCGGCTGTGGCCGCAGCTGTGGCCGGCCCGGGGCTGCAGCCGGGGCTGCGGGGGTCCCTTACCCATGGCTGCGGCTCTGGGGGTCCCGGTGCCGGAGGAGCTGGAGCTCAGGGGCAGCTGCTGTCTCGGGACTGCTGGAGCGGCTGTGCCGTGCCCAGGCTGCTCCCGGGGCCCTTTTATCCCGGGACAAAGGGTGGGGGGAGCTGGGCCAAGCCCAGGGAGGGGCTGCCCAGCGCTTGGGAGGTGCCGGCCCGGCGCCGCGGCTTCTCGCCGCCAATCTGGGCCCAAATCTGCTGCTCCCTGCAGCTCCCGAACCTCAAAGCCCGCCGGGCCCGCCTGATCATCCCGGCCTCACGCGGCGGCTCCGCACCCGCAGCGGCCTCAGCACAGCCGGGCCCGGGGCACCCCCAAATCCCGGCCCGAGCCTCGGGCCCAGCGGCCGCTCCCGGGGCTGGCAGGAGCTGAGCCCGCGGCAGCGCCGAGGCTCCTCCGGGATGCTGATCCTGACGGGGGGGATGAGGATCCCGGTCCCGGGCATCGGCCGGAGGCTCCTCCGGATGATGCTGACAGCACCGGGCTGATCCTGACGGGAGGATGATCCCGGTCCCGGGCTGGCCCAGCAGGGTCGCCGAGCGGGCTCTGCCCAGGGACTTTGGCAGCTCGGGGACAGCGCGATGGGCTCGGGGAGCTGCTCAGGGGATCGCAGGGGACGGGGCCATGGCCAGGGGACAGCGGGGAGCCTCAGGAAATGCACCCCGAGCCCCGCTGGGCCAGCAGCAGCAGCCGGGCCACGACACGGGGCGGCCTCGCGGGGCGGCACCTGCGGCTGGCGACCAGGGATCAGCTGGCAACAGCTGGCAACAGCCGGGATCAGCTGGGAACAGCTGGCAACAGCCGGGAACAGCTGGGAACAGCCGGGATCAGCTGGCAACAGCGGGATTTGGGGACTTCAGCACTGGGAATCGGACCTGGAAAGGTCACCGGGGGCTGGCCCCAACCCTCCGCTCCCCCCATCTCTCCTCGAGCACCCGCTCATTAGGCGGCTCATTAGCCCGACCCTCATTAGCCAGCTCATTATCCCGCCCCTCATTAACGAGCCGCGCTGCTCCCGGTGGCTTCCCGTGCTGACGTCGCCGCGTCCCGCCCTGCCCCCGCCGGCCGCTCGCGTGTCGCCATGTCGCGATAAGAGCGAGATAAGCGCGGCTTCCGCGCGGCCGCACGACGAGCCCCGGCCCCTCCGGCCACTGCCCGCGCCCCGCTGGCCGCTCCCGGCGCCTCCTCCGGCCTAAATCCCCTTCCCAATGCCCATCTCCTGCGCCTTCGGCCCGCTCGCCCTCCTCCCTTCCCAGCCTCGGCCGGGGACACCTCGCCAAAATCCCCCCGAAATCCACGGAGCGAGCCCCGACCCCACCGGCCGCTCCTCCCCGTGCGCCTGCAATTCCATCCACGAGCCGCACAGGGCTCGGGAGGATTCTCGGCTCTCCCGCCAGCCCCGGGCGTGGGACAGGGACAAAACCTTCAGCTGGAATTTCATCCTTTCCCATTCCCAAATCCCCGTTCCCAGCACTTTTTTGGTTTTTTTTTTTTGCCCGGTCTCCGTCCTCTCTTCCCAGGCGTTTTCCTGGGCATCCTCATGGAAAGAAAGAAATGGGATTTGGGCTCCGATCCCAGGAAATGGGACAGGACAAGAGGGAGCGGCCTCGAGCGAGCTGTGCCAGGGGAGGCTCAGGGGGAGAAATTGGGGGAAACGCCTCCTGGAAAAGGGAAAAGCTTTCGGAAGGGGCTCCCTGGGGAGGTTTGGAGTGGAAATGTTCAGAGAATTCCTGGAATTCTGCATGACGAGACTGGTCCCATCATGGACTCGATGATCCTGAAGGGATTTGTCCTCGTCCTTCCCGCGGGGATCCCAACGCCCGGATTCCCTCGGGATGCGGATTGTCCCAGGGAACACCCGCACCCCCCAAACGAACTGGAAAAGCCGGCGAGGAGGAGCCGCTGCCCTGGCCCGGATCCCAAAATTCCCAATGCTTTGAAGCTTTTTGGGCCAGCAGCCCTGGTGAGCCGCCAAAGCCGGGGATAATTCCAGCTTGCTCCTCTGGATCCGCTTGGAATGAGGGACTGGAAAGGTCCCTCCACGGGGCAGGAATGTCCAGCTCCCGAGGCTTTTAATTATGGGCGGGACAGATCCCAGATGAATCCCTTTCATATCGGGCGAGATAAACGCGATCTGCAGTGTCAGGAAGGGCAGAAATCTGATTTTCCCCGGATTATGGGAAGTGGGGATGAGGAGGAGAGACCGGGAAACTTCCCGAACCGGGCTGGGGGGACGCTGCCCGCACCTCTGCTCATGGAAAAGCCTCAGGTGAGCACAGGGAGAACCAGCCGAGCTGATCTGGGCGCAGGGAGGGGCAGGAAATAATCGCAGCTCTTATCAGCATCTGCATTTATCAGCCGCAGCTTCATCTCCTCCCGGCCAGGCTCAGCAGGGGAGTTTCGAGATCTCCCCAAGGTTTATCTGCTGTGGGTTTTGTAGCATTTGCTCCTTTTTGGGGGGGTTGGGATCTGGGGTTGACGTTTGGAAATTGCCCCGAGTGCTAAAGGGACTTTTTAGGGAATTCCAGGATTATTTGGAATAATTGCGGAAGTGTAAAAGGAATTCTTTCAGGGAATTCCAGGATTTTTGAAGCTGGAAAATCCCTTCAGGATCATCGTGTCCAAGATGGGATCAATCCGCCCCTCGAAATGCAGAATTGCAGGAATTCTCTGAACATCTCCAGGGGTGGCCACTCCAAACCTCCGCAGGGAGCCCCTTCCGAGAGTGGCAGTGGCCGGAGGGGCCGGGGCTCGTCGCGGAAGCCGCGCTTATCTCGCTCTTATCGCGACATGGCGACACGCGAGCGGCCGGCGGGGGCAGGGCGGGACGCGGCGACGTCAGCACGGGAAGCCACCGGGAGCAGCGCGGCTCGTTAATGAGGGTCGGGCTAATGAGCCGCCTAATGAGCGGGTGCTCGAGGAGAGATGGGGGGAGCGGAGGGTTGGGGCCAGCCCCCGGTGACCTTTCCAGGTCCGATTCCCAGTGCTGAAGTCCCCAAATCCCGCTGTTCCCAGCTGTTCCCGGCTGTTGCCAGCTGTTGCCAGCTGATCCCGGCTGTTGCCAGCTGTTGCCAGCTGTTGCCAGCTGATCCCGGCTGTTGCCAGCTGATCCCGGCTGTTGCCAGCTGTTCCCTGGTCGCCAGCCGCAGGTGCCGCCCCGCGAGGCCGCCCCGTGTCGTGGCCCGGCTGCTGCTGCTGGCCCAGCGGGGCTCGGGGTGCATTTCCTGAGGCTCCCCGCTGTCCCCTGGCCATGGCCCCGTCCCCTGCGATCCCCTGAGCAGCTCCCCGAGCCCATCGCGCTGTCCCCGAGCTGCCAAAGTCGTGTCCCTGGGCAGAGCCCGCTCGGCGACCCTGCTGGGCCAGCCCGGGACCGGGATCATCCTCCCGTCAGGATCAGCCCGGTGCTGTCAGCATCATCCGGAGGAGCCTCCGGCCGATGCCCGGGACCGGGATCCTCATCCCCCCCGTCAGGATCAGCATCCCGGAGGAGCCTCGGCGCTGCCGCGGGCTCAGCTCCTGCCAGCCCCGGGAGCGGCCGCTGGGCCCGAGGCTCGGGCCGGGATTTGGGGGTGCCCCGGGCCCGGCTGTGCTGAGGCCGCTGCGGGTGCGGAGCCGCCGCGTGAGGCCGGGATGATCAGGCGGGCCCGGCGGGCTTTGAGGTTCGGGAGCTGCAGGGAGCAGCAGATTTGGGCCCAGATTGGCGGCGAGAAGCCGCAGCGCCGGGCCGGCACCTCCCAAGCGCTGGGCAGCCCCTCCCTGGGCTTGGCCCAGCTCCCCCCACCCTTTGTCCCGGGATAAAAGGGCCCCGGGAGCAGCCTGGGCACGGCACAGCCGCTCCAGCAGTCCCGAGACAGCAGCTGCCCCTGAGCTCCAGCTCCTCCGGCACCGGGACCCCCAGAGCCGCAGCCATGGGTAAGGGACCCCCGCAGCCCCGGCTGCAGCCCCGGGCCGGCCACAGCTGCGGCCACAGCCGGGCGCCTTCGGGCCCTGGGCACCAGGAGGGGGCTGGCGCCGAGCCGGGAGCGTGGGGCCGCTGCTCCCGGAGCTCCTGCGGGAGCTCCTGGGGGCCGGGGGAGCCTGCACTGCTCCGGGGATCCGCGATCCACAGCGATCTTCCCTGCTGGAGCTTCCAGCTCTGGCTCCCGCCTCTGGGGGACAGCTCTGTCCCCATCGTGTCCCAGCCCTGTCCCCATCGTGTCCCGGCCCTGTCCCGGCTCTGTCCCCATCCTGTCCCGGTTCTGTCCCCATCGTGTCCCGGTTCTGTCCCCATCGTGTCCCGGCTCTGTCCCCATCGTGTCCCGGCCCTGTCCCCATCGTGTCCCGGCCCTGTCCCCATCGTGTCCCGGCTCTGTCCCCATCCTGTCCCAGCCCTGTCCCGGCTCTGTCCCCATCGTGTCCCGGCTCTGTCCCCATCCTGTCCCGGTTCTGTCCCCATCGTGTCCCGGCTCTGTCCCCATCCTGTCCCGGTTCTGTCCCCATCGTGTCCCGGTTCTGTCCCCATCGTGTCCCGGTTCTGTCCCCATCCTGTCCCGGTTCTGTCCCCATCGTGTCCCGGTTCTGTCCCCATCGTGTCCCGGTTCTGTCCCCATGCTGTCCCCGCTCTGTGCCGGGCTCCCCGCTGTGGGGAGCGCTCCCCGCGGTGCTCAGATGTCCCCCCCGGGCTGGTCCCCGCGCTGTCCCCAGGCTCCTGTCCCGGAGCTGGGCGATGGCAGCGCCACCACGAGCGCTCGCCACGGGTGCCCAGGGAGGGCCGGGCCGGGCCCGGGGCGGGGGCGGCGGTGCCGGGCAGGGGCTCCGGGCTCCGGGCCGGCCTCACGGGATGCCCTCTGCTCCCGCAGACAGATGCAGAGCTCCGTGCTACGAGTACCCCTCGTGCCCCGACGTGCTGAAAGGCGAGTGGCGGCAGCGGGGCTGGGCTGACACGGGGGGGGTTCGGGCTTGTTGGGGGGCGCTGAGCTCAGCGGCTGTGCTGAGCCCCTTCCCCAGCAGGAGAATTGCCGGGAGATTCCCGCTGCTTCTGCCCAGGAGATTCCCCCTGAAATCCGGGAGACTCCCCTGGTTCTTGCTGGCTCCGGAGTGCCAGGGCTGGCTTGGAATGGGGGGGATTTGGGCTTCTTGGGGGGCCCTGGGCTCAGCGTTGGTGCTGAGCCCCTTTCCCAGCGGGAGAATTCGCGGGCAATTCCCGCTGGTTGTTCCCGGAGATTCCCCCCTGGAATGCGGGAGATTCCCCTGTGGAATGCGGGAGATTCCCCTGTGGAATGCGGGAGATTCCCCCCTGGAATCCCGGAGATTCCCCCCTGGAATGCGGGAGATTCCCCTCTGGAATCCCGGAGATTCCCCTGTGGAATGCGGGAGATTCCCCCCTGGAATGCGGGAGATTCCCCCCTGGAATGCGGGAGATTCCCCTGTGGAATGCGGGAGATTCCCCTCTGGAATCCCGGAGATTCCCCCCTGGAATCCCGGAGATTCCCCCCTGGAATGCGGGAGATTCCCCTCTGGAATCCCGGAGATTCCCCCCTGAAATGCGGGAGATTCCCCAGTGGAATCCCGGAGATTCCCCTCTGGAATGCGGGAGATTCCCTCCTGGAATGCGGGAGATTCCCCCCTGGAATCCCGGAGATTCCCCTCTGGAATGCGGGAGATTCCCCTCTGGAATCCCGGAGATTCCCCCCTGGAATGCGGGAGATTCCCTCCGGTTGTTCCCGGCTCAGGAGCGGCCCCGGGGCTGCCCGGGGGGAGCCGGAGGAAATGGCAGCGAGCCCGCAAAGCTTTGGGCTCATTTCCGCGAGCCGCCCGCAGCTTTTCGTGTCCCGTCCGCCCTTCCCGGCGAGGTTTGAGCGCGGTTTTGTGTCCGCAGCCCCGAGGGAGGAGGTCGCCTACGTGACCTGCACCTACAGGTCCACGGGCATCGAGCAGCCCGATTTCCTGGCCACCGTGGACCTCAACCCGCGCTCCTGCCACTACGGCCAGGTACGGGCGCGGTGCTGCGCTCCCCGGGGAGGGATCCATCGCAGCCCCCCTCCAGGGCTCCCCAAATCCTTCGTAGCCCCTTCCCAGCTCCCCAAATCCCTCTCCAGGGCTCCCCAAATCCCTCCCTGGCCCCTCCGAAGCTCCCCAAATCCCTCTCCAGGGCTCCCCAAATCCTTCGTAGCCCCTTCCCAGCTCCCCAAATCCCTCTCCAGGGCTCCCCAAATCCCTCTCCAGGGCTCCCCAAATCCCTCCCCGGCCCCTCCGCAGCTCCCCGCTGCCGGGGCCGCTGCCCAGGGCCGTTCCCGGCCGGCCCGGGCTGAGCTCCCTTGGCCGTGCCCAGGTGATCCAGCGGCTGCCCATGCCCAACCTCAAGGACGAGCTGCACTGCGCGGGCTGGGGCCCCGCCTGCGGCTGCTTCGAGAGCGGCGCCGCGGCCAAAAGGACCAAGCTGGTCCTGCCCGGCCTCATCTCCTCCCGCATCTACGTGGTGGATGTGGGCTCCCAGTGCCGGGCGCCTCGGATCTGCAAGGTACGGCCCGGACAGCAGCGGGGGAGGGACAGGGAGGGAGGGAAGGAGGGAGGGAGGGAGGGAAGGAGGGAAGGAAGGAAGGAGGGAGGGAAGGAAGGAAGGAAGGAAGGAAGGAAGGAAGGAAGGAAGGAAGGAAGGAAGGAAGGAAGGAAGGAAGGAAGGAAGGAAGGAAGGACAGTCAGTCCAAGGAAGGATTTTGGGGTCCCGGGAAAGGCGCCGAGCAGGCCGAGGCTGACATTTGCACTGCTTTGTGCAGATGATCGAGCCCGTGGATGTGTTCTGGAAGTGCAACAAGGGTTACCTGGCTGCCACCCACGCCCTGCCCAACGGCGACATCCTGATCGCCAACATGGGCGACCCCGCCGGCAACGGCAAAGGTGAATTGTCCTGCCGGGATTCCCATTGTCCTGCCAGAATTCCCATTGTCCTGCCGGGATTCCCATTTCCTTGCCGGGATTCCCATTTCCCTGCCGGGATTCCCATTTCCCTGCCGGGATTCCCATTTCCCTGCCGGGATTCCCATTTCCCTGCCGGGATTCCCATTTCCCTGCCGAAATTCCCATTGTCCCTGCCAGAATTCCCATTTCCCTGCCGGGATTCCCATTTCCCTGCCGAAATTCCCATTTCCCTGCCGGGATTCCCATTTCCTTGCCGGGATTCCCATTTCCCTGCCGGGATTCCCATTTCCCTGCCGAAATTCCCATTTCCCTGCCGAAATTCCCATTTCCCTGCCACCACTCCCCCCTCGGGAGTCCCGTTGGAGAGGCGGGAGCCTGGATTTGTCCCTGGCGTGTCGCAGGTGGTTTCGTGGTGCTGGACGGAGAGACCTTCGAGCTGAAGGGGAACTGGGAGAACGAGTGTGAGGTTCCCCTGAGCGGCTGCGACTTCTGGTACCAGCCCCGGCACAACGTCCTGGTCAGCTCGGCCGGGGTGGTGCCCAAAGTGGCCGGGCGCGGCTTCAGCCCCGACGACTTCAAGAAAGGTTCGGGAGCCGGGGCTGGGCTGGCAGCGGTGCCGGGCTGGGGGCCGGGGCTGGCAGGGCTGGGAGCCGGGGCTGGCAGGGCTGGGAGCCGGGGCTGGGAGCCGGGGCTGGGCTGGGAGCGGTGCCGGGCTGGGAGCCGGGGCTGGCAGGGCTGGGAGCCGGGGCTGGCAGGGCTGGGAGCCGGGGCTGGGCTGGGAGCCGGGGCTGGCAGGGCTCGGTACCCCCGAGAGCCGCTGGGTGCCCGCAGAGCCTCGGCCGGGCTCGGCCTGAGGATGGGCAGGGGCTGAGCCCAGGGTGGGCCGGGCTGTGCCCGATGCTGCAATTCCCGCTGTTCTTCCCCAAATCCTGCAATTCCCGCTGTTCTTCCTAAAATCCTGGAATTCCCGGTGTTCTTCCCCAAATCCTGCAATTCCCGCTGTTCTTCCTAAAATCCTGCAATTCCCGCTGTTCTTCCCAAATCCTGCAATTCCCGGTGTTCTTCCCCAAATCCTGCAATTCCCGCTGTTCTTCCCAAATCCTGCAATTCCCGGTGTTCTTCCCAAATCCTGCAATTCCCGCTGTTCTTCCCAAAATCCTGCAATTCCCGGTGTTCTTCCCAAATCCTGCAATTCCCGGTGTTCTTCCCAAATCCTGCAGTTCCCGGTGTTCTTCCCAAATCCTCCCCGTTCCCACCTTTCCCTCCGCAGTTCCCGTCCTTTCCCTGCCGGCTCGCAGCAGGAGCCCCTCGGGGATGGCTCCCTGTCCCCGGGCGCCCCCGAGCCTTTCCCCCCGTGTCCCGCAGGGGTGTTCGGCCGCCGCCTGAACGTGTGGAACTTGTCGTGCCGCAGCCTGACGCAGTGCTTCGACCTGGGCGAGGATTCTCTGCCGCTCAACGTGCGCTTCCTGCACAGCCCCGAGGCGGCCGAGGGCTACGTGGGCTGTGCCCTGAGCGGGGCCATCTTCCGCCTCTATAAACCCTGCGAGGCGAGTGCGAGCGCCGGCAGCGGCCCCGCGGCTGCGGGGAAGCGGCCGGGCCGGGCGGCGGCGAGCGCGGCCAGCGCCGAGAGCGAGGGCTCGGAGCCGGGGCTGGGGAGGGCAGCGGGACGGGCCCGCCGGGAGCGGCCCGGGAGCGGGAGCCGAGTCGGGAGCGGGGCTGGGAGAGGGATGGGAACGATCTCGGTGTGCTCCGGATCGGCAGCCGGGATGGGGCTGGGATGGGGATTTGGGCTCTGGGACAGGGATGATCCCGCAGTGCCCGGCTCGAGGTTCGGGATTTGGGATTTGGGACAGGGATGATCCCGCAGTGCCCGGCTCGGGTTCGAGATTTGGGATTTGGGATTTGGGACGGTTCCGATCCCGCAGTGCCCGGCTCGGATTCGAGATTTGGGATTTGGGACGGTTCCGATCCCGCAGTGCCCGGCTCGGGTTCGGAATTTGGGATTTGGGACAGGGATGATCCCGCAGTGCCCGGCTCGGGTTGGGGATTTGGGATTTGGGCCAGGGATGATCCCGCAGTGCCCGGCTCGGGTTTGGGTTGGGGATTTGGGATTTGGGACGGTTCCGATCCCGCAGTGCCCGGCTCGGGTTTGGGTTGGGGATTTGGGATTTGGGACGGTTCCGATCCCGCAGTGCCCGGCTCGGGCTCGGCCCGGGGCTCACCGGGCTCGCTGTCCTTTCGCAGAGAGAGAACTGGGCAGTGGAGGAGGTGATCCGGATCCCGGCCAAGGACGTGTCGGGCTGGATCATGCCCAAGATGCCCGGTGCGTGCGCCCTCGGGGCTGCCAGCGCTGCTCCCTCCGCCGCTCCCGCAGCCGGGCACAGCCGGCCCGGGGACCCCAAATCCCGCGGGGTGACCCCAAATCCTGCCTGTCCCTAAATCCTGAGAGACCCCAAACCCTGAGAGACCCCAAATCCTGCCTGTCCCTAAATCCTGAGAGACCCCAAATCCTGAGAGACCCCAAATCCTGCCTGTCCCTAAATCCTGAGAGACCCCAAACCCTGAGAGACGTCAAATCCTGCCTGTCCCTAAATCCCGGTGACCCCAAATCCTGAGAGACCCCAAACCCTGAGAGACCCCAAATCCTGCCTGTCCCTAAATCCTGAGAGACCCCAAATCCTGAGAGACGTCAAATCCTGCCTGTCCCTAAATCCCGGTGACCCCAAATCCTGAGAGACCCCAAATCCTGAGAGACGTCAAATCCTGCCTGTCCCTAAATCCTGAGAGACCCCAAATCCTGAGAGACGTCAAATCCTGCCTGTCCCTAAATCCTGAGAGACCTCAAATCCCGCGGGGTGACCCCAAATCCTGCGGGGTGACCCCAAATCCTGCCTGTCCCTAAATCCCGGTGACCCCAAATCCTGTCGGAGCCCCAGTCCCCGACCCCCGGCCCCAGTCCCGACCCCCGGCCGTGCCAAGGCCAGCTGAGGCCGGGGCCGGTCGCCGTCCCCCGGCGCTGCCCGTGGCGCTGAGCCCCGGCTGTGCCCGCAGCCTTCATCGCCGACCTCGTCATCAGCCCGGACGATCGGTTCCTGTACGTGAGCAATTGGCTGCACGGGGACATCCGGCAGTACGAGCTGGCCAGGAACTGCAAGCCCCGGCTGGTGGGGCAGGTGAGGGGCAGCCCTGGGGCCGGGGGGCCGCGATGGGGCCGGGCAGGGCCGGGGGGAGCGGCCGGGAGCGCTCGGGGCCAGCGCGGCCCTTGCAGGGCTTGGGAATCGGGATTTGGGATTGGGAGAGGGGATTTGGGGTTGGGAATGGGGATTTGGGGTTGGAAATGGGGATTTGGGGTTGGAAATGGGGATTTGGGGTTGGGAAAGTGGATTTGGGGTTGGGAGAGGGGATTTGGGGTTGGGAAAGTGGATTTGGGGTTGGGAGAGGGGATTTGGGAATGGGAATTGGGGATTGGGAATGGGATAAATGTTTGGGATTTGGATAAATGTTTGGGATTAATGTTTGGAGCTGGAAAAGGACTTGGGAAAGGGTTTAGGATTGGGAGAAGGGGGTGAAGGGTTTAGGATTGGGAAAGGATTTGGGAACAAATTTGGGAAAAGGGTTTGGGATTGGGAGAAGGGTTTGAAGGATTTGGGATTGGAGAAGGGATTTTGGAATGGGAAAGGGTTTGGGATTGGAGAAGGGATTTTGGAATGGGAAAGGGTTTGGGATTGGAGACGGGATTTTGGAATGGGAAAGGGTTTGGGATTGGGAGAAGGGATTTTGGAATGGGAAAGGGTTTGGGATTGGAGAAGGGATTTTGGAATGGGAAAGGGTTTGGCCCTTGCAGGTGTTCGTGGGGGGCAGCATCCTGCGAGGGGGCCCCGTCACCGTCTGCAGGGACGAGGAGCTCAAGTGCCAGCCCGAGCCGCTGGTGGTCAAGGTGAGCCCCGGGGGGCTGCGGCACCTGGGCAGGGCTGGGAGTGGGAGTGTGTGCTCACCTGAGTGTGT
Source organism: Pseudopodoces humilis (assembly GCF_049639895.1). Classification (NCBI taxonomy): domain Eukaryota; kingdom Metazoa; phylum Chordata; class Aves; order Passeriformes; family Paridae; genus Pseudopodoces; species Pseudopodoces humilis. The sequence goes on from NC_142230.1 coordinate 178,017, forward strand.
GCTCACCGGAGTGTGTGTGCTCACCTGAGTGTGTGCTCACCTGAGTCAGTGTGTGCTCACCTGAGTGAGTGTGTGTGTGCTCACCTGAGTGTGTGTGTGTGCTCACCTGAGTGTGTGCTCACCTGAGTGAGTGCTCACCTGAGTGTGTGCTCACCTGAGTGAGTGTGTGTGTGCTCACCTGAGTGAGTGCTCACCTGAGTGTGTGCTCCCCTGAGTGAGTGTGTGTGCTCACCTGAGTGTGCTCACCTGAACCTGCTCTCACCAGTGCCCCCAGTGCCCCCAGTGCCCCCAGTGCTCCCAGTGCCCCCAGTGCCCCCAGTGCCGTGTCCCAGTGCTCCCAGTGCTCCCAGTACCCGCAGTGCTGTGTCCCAGTGCTCCCCGTAACACCAGTGCCGTGTCCCAGTGCTCCCAGTGCCCCCAGTAACCCCAGTGCCGTGTCCCAGTGCTCCCAGTGCTCCCAGTGCCCCCAGTGCTCCCAGTGCCCCCAGTGCCCCCAGTGCCGTGTCCCAGTGCTCCCAGTGCCGTGTCCCAGTGCTCCCAGTGCCCCCAGTGCCGTGTCCCAGTGCTCCCAGTGCCGTGTCCCAGTGCCCCCAGTGCCCCCAGTGCCGTGTCCCAGTGCTCCCAGTGCCCCCAGTAACCGCAGTGCTGTGTCCCAGTGCCCCCAGTAACCCCAGTGCCGTGTCCCAGTGCTCCCAGTGCCCCCAGTAACCCCAGTGCCGTGTCCCAGTGCCCCCAGTGCCCCCAGTGCCGTGTCCCAGTGCTCCCAGTGCCGTGTCCCAGTGCCCCCAGTGCCCCCAGTGCCCCCAGTGCCGTGTCCCAGTGCTCCCAGTGCCGTGTCCCAGTGCCCCCAGTGCCCCCAGTGCCCCCAGTGCCGTGTCCCAGTGCTCCCAGTGCCCCCAGTAACCGCAGTGCTGTGTCCCAGTGCAAGCGCGTGTACGGCGGCCCCGCCGCGCTGCAGCTGAGCCTGGACGGGAAGAGGCTCTACGTGACCAACTCCTTGTTCAGCACCTGGGACCGGCAGTTCTACCCCAGCCTGCTCAAGTGAGCAATTCCCGCCTGGAAAAGGCTCCCCCCGGGCCGGGCCGGGGCTGGGGAAGGGGCCGGGACCCCCCCGGGGCTCTCCCGGAGCCGCTCCCGGCCGAGCCCCCCCGGCCGGGCAGGGATTGAGCAGAGCCCGGGCTGAGCTCGGCCCCGAGGGGATCCGGCCCGGCCTGAGCCGATCCTGGGGGATTTGGGGAGGGAAAAGTGACCCCGATCCCATCCGGGGGGATTTGGGGAGGGAAAAGTGACCCCGATCCCATCCTGAGCCGATCCTGGGGGATTTGGGGAGGGAAAAGTGACCCCGATCCCATCCTGATCCCATCCTGGGGGATTTGGGGAGGGAAAAGTGACCCCGATCCCATCCTGGGGGGATTTGGGGAGGGAAAAGTGACCCCGATCCCATCCTGATCCCATCCGGGGGGATTTGGGGAGGGAAAAGTGACCCCGATCCCATCCGGGGGGATTTGGGGAGGGAAAAGTGACCCCGATCCCATCCTGATCCCATCCGGGGGGATTTGGGGAGGGAAAAGTGACCCCGATCCCATCCGGGGGGATTTGGGGAGGGAAAAGTGACCCCGATCCCATCCGGGGGGATTTGGGGAGGGAAAAGTGACCCCGATCCCATCCTGATCCCATCCGGGGGGATTTGGGGAGGGAAAAGTGACCCCGATCCCATCCGGGGGGATTTGGGGATCCAAAGCCGTCCCCGCTGCCCCCCCGGCCCCTCCTGCCGGGGCTTTTCCCCATTCCCAGGGGCAGCCGGGGGGGATCCGGAGCCGCCCCGATCCCATCCCCGCTGTCCCGGGCCGGCCCTGGCGGTGCCGGGAGCGGCTCCGGGCGGCCCCCGGGGCTCGCTGTCCCCACGAGCCGCCGCTGTCCCCGCGCAGGGAGGGCTCGGTGATGCTGCAGCTCGACGTGGACACGGACAAGGGCGGCCTGGCGGTGAACAAGAACTTCCTGGTGGATTTCGGCAAGGAGCCGCACGGGCCGTGCCTGGCGCACGAGATTCGCTTCCTCGGCGGCGACTCCAAATCCGTGTCCCCGGCCTGAGCGAGCCCCGGGAGCGCCGCCCGCCCCTCCCGGCAGCGCTGCCAGGCCCGGCCTCGGGGCTCCGGGGGGATCCCGGGCGCTGGGGGGCCCTGGCTGGGGCTTGGGGTGCGCTGGGTGAGGGTTTGGGGTGTCCTGGGTGAGGGTTTGGGGTGTCCTGGGTGAGGGTTTGGGGTGTCCCGGGTGAGGGTTTGGGGTGTCCCGGGTGAGGGTTTGGGGTGTCCCGGGTGAGGGTTTGGGGGCATTCCCGGCTTTGGGATCCCCTGGCTGAGGGGTTTGGGGTCCTCCTGGTGATTCCGGGCTTTGGGAATGCCAGATTTGGGATCCTCTCGGGTGATTCCGGGCTTTGGGATTCCCCGTTCCCGCTGGAATCTCGATCCTCTTTCTGGGAAAGCAGAGCCGGGACTCGCGGCTGTTCCCGGGATGTCCCCGGGCTGTCCCCGGGCTGTCCCCGAGCTCTCCGGGCTGTCCCCGGGATGTCCCCGCTGTCCCCGGGCTGTCCCCGGGATGTCCCCGGGATGTCCCCGGGATGTCCCCGAGCTCTCCGGGAGCCTCCGGAGCTTCGGCAGCGCCGGGAGCAGCGAGGGCAGCTCCGGGCTCGGATCTGTCCTGGCCCAGTCCCTGGCCCGGGACATTCCCGGTCCCATCCCAGCCCATCCCGGTCCCATCCCAGTCCCATCCCGGTCTATCCCGGTCCCATCCCAGTCCCATCATGGTCCATTCCCGGTCCATTCCCAGCCCATTCCCGGTCCATTCCCGGTCCCATCCCGGTCCATTCCCGGTCCCATCCCAGCCCATTCCCGGTCCCATCCCAGTCCCATCGCGGTCCATTCCCGGTCCATTCCCAGCCCATTCCCGGTCCCATCCCGGTGCATTCCCGGTCCATCCCGGTCCCATCCCGGTCCATTCCCGGTCCCATCCCGGCCCATTCCCGGTCCCATCCCGGTCCCATCCCGGTCCCGGCTCCGCTGCTCCGCCCGGCTCTGCTTTATCCCGCACTCAATAAAGTCGTTCCCTGCATCAGCCGCAGCTTCCCGAGCCTCATTCCCGGAAAGATCCCGGGACAAACCCCGCCCGTTTTTCCCATGGATTCCCCACCCCCGGATCCACCCGGAACACCGGGAATGCCCGTGGGATTGGGGTGGGATTGGATGGGATTTAAGGATCTTTTCCATCCCAAACCGTTCCAGGATTCCCTGGGCTGCTTTCTTTGGGATTTTCGGGATAAATCCTGGATCCTGCCGGAGATTTTCCATGGATTCCCCATCCCTGGGAGTCTCCAGGACCCCCTGGCACGGCGGGAATGTCCCCAGCCTGGGATTTTTAAGGATCTTTTCCATCCCAAAGCATTCCAGGATTCCCTGTTTTGGCTCAGATGGGATTTTCGGGATAAAACCTGGATCCCAGCCCAGATTTTTCCATGGATTCCCCATCCCTGGATCCACCTGGAACACCGGGAATGCCCGTGGGATTGGGGTGGGATTGGATGGGATTTAAGGATCTTTTCCATCCCAAACCATTCCAGGATTTTTAAGGTTTTTTTTTTTCTGCATTTTCGGGATAAATCCTGGATCCTGCCCCAGATTTCCATGGATTCCCCACCCCTGGAATTGCTCAAACCCATCCCAGGGATTATCCCAGGGGGTGGAACCAGACGATCCAACCCCAAATCCCACAAATCCCAAAATCCCGACGCCCGACTCGGCGTTCCAAAGCCGCAGCCGCCTCTGACTCAACCTCACCCCAATTAAAACCTCGCTCCCGCCCCACTTTTCCAGTTTTTCCCTTTCCCGATTAAAATCTGCCAGCTCCCCAAAATTCCTCCGGGAATGTGGGAATTTCCCTCCCACCTTCCGAAGGAACCCCTGGAAAAATCGGGAATTTCCAGCTCCTCCCACGCCCCGGGGATTTGGGGATTTTAGGATCCAACCCCTCCTCTCCCTGGATTTATTTTATTTTTCCCAACCCCGGTTTTGTTCCCTTTTTTTTTTATTTATTTGGAGTCTCCCGGAGCTGCTGCTGCTTCTCCTGCTTTTCCCTGGAATTTTTCTTTTTTTTTTCCCGGTTGGAATGATGGAGGTGGGATCCTTCCCCCCGAAATCCGACGCAGGTAAGAGGCTCCCACCGGGAGAAAATTCGGGAATTTTTCCTGCTCTGGGATCTTCCCGTAATCCTTTAGGAGCTGTTGGAAATTGGGATTTTGTGGCTCTGACGGGCAGAAAACATGGAAAAAAAATGGGATTTTTTCCCATTTTCCAAACCCCAAATGGAATTTTTCCTCATTTCCCAACCCCCAAATGGAATTTTTCCCCATTTTCCAGCCCCAAATGGAATTTTTCCCCATTTTCCAACCCCCAAATGGAATTTTTCCCCATTTTCCCAAACCCCAAATGGAATTTTTCCCCATTTTCCAAACCCCAAATGGAATTTTTCCCCATTTTCCCAACCCCCAAATGGAATTTTTCCCCATTTTCCCAAACCCCAAATGGAATTTTTCCCCATTTTCCCAACCCCCAAATGGAATTTTTCCCCATTTTCCCAACACCCAATGGAATATTATTATTTTTTTATTTATATTACTAATTATTATTTACATAATTTATATTATTTGTAATTATTATTTCTATTATTTCCATCATTATTAATATTAATATCCTTTATATTATTATGATCTCTATTATTTGTAATTATTATTTATATAATTTATATTCATATTCTTTATAACTATTATTTCTATTATTTCTATTATTTCTATTTATATTATTTGCAATTATTATTTCTGTTATTTCTATTATTTATATGATTTATATAATTTATATTTATATTATAATTATTTCTATTATTTCTAATTACTTCTATTATTTCAATTCATATTATTTTTAATTATTTCTGTTATTTATATTGTTTATATTATTCATAATAATTATTTCTATTATTTCTACCCTTATTATTTATCATTTTTAATACAATTTCTCTAATAATAATCACTGTAAATAATTACATAATTATTTATAATTATCACTAATATTATTAATATCATCACGATTTCTATTATTTCTAATTTATATTAAAAAAAACGGATTCAAATCCACGATTTTGGCTCTAATTCCCGATTTTTTCCCCAGGAAAATGCGGATCGTGCGGTCCTGGCTACGCCTCCCCTCTGGAAGCGATGAAAGGCGAGCCCGGAATTCCGGGAATTCTGGATTAGCCGGAAAATCCCGTCCTCCGGAACCGGAATTCCCACGGAGAGAATTCCCTGGAAATCTGGGAATTCCGGAGTTTCCCCGTCCCGCCCTTCATCCCTGGGATTGGGAAAGGATTCCCTGGAAATTTGGGGCTGGATCCGAGGATTTTGGGTCTCCGCCTTGGATCCGAGGATTTGAGTTCTCTCCCTGATTTAAATCCAAGGATTTGGGGCTGGATCCAAGGATTTTGGGTCTCTGTCTTGGATCCAACCACTTGTCCTGGGTTGGGATTTGATTCGTTCCCATTCCCCCATTCCCATTCCCATTCCCGTTCCCATTCCCATTTCCCATTCCCACATTCCCATTCCCATTTCCCATTTCCCATTCCCATTTTCCCAATCCCAATCCCATTCCCATTCCCAGTTTCCCATTCCCGATCCCATTCCCAATCCCATTCCCAATCCTGATCCCATTCCCATTCCCATTTTCCCAATCCCCATTCCCATTCCCACATTCCCATTCCCATTCCCACATTCCCATTCCCAATCCCATTCCCACATTCCCATTTTCCCAATCCCATTCCCATTCCCATTTTCCCATTCCCGTTCCCATTCCCATTTTCCCAATCCCGATCCCATTCCCCATTCCCATTCCCATTTTCCCATTCCCACATTCCCATTTTCCCAATCCCATTCCCATTCCCCATTCCCACATTCCCATTTTCCCAATCCCATCCCCATCCCCATTCCCATTCCCATTCCCATTCCCATTCCCATCCCCATTCCCATTCCCATTCCCATTCCCAATCCCATTCCCATTCCCATTCCCATTCCCATTCCCAATCCCATTCCCACATTCCCATTTTCCCAATCCCATTCCCATTCCCCATTCCCATTCCCATTTTCCCATTCCCACATTCCCATTCCCATTCCCACATTCCCAATCCCATTCCCATTCCCGATCCTCTCAGATCAGCTCCTCCAGGGATGGGATCTTGGATTTGGGAATTCCGGGGATCCCAAGGATCTCTTCCCAACCTCAATCATCATCCCGGACTTCCCGAGAGAGCCCGAAATCCACGGATCCCATCCCAAAAAAAATAAAAAAACCCTCAAGGAACAGCGGGAAAACTCGGATCCAACCATCCCAAAAATTCCACTCCGGGAATTTTTCCCTCCTCCGGACCTGGATTTTTCCAACATTCCCGTTTTTCCAGGCCCTCGGGAAAAGATCATCTACGTGCCCTGCATCTACAGGAACACCGGGAAGGGAATTCCCGATTTTCTGGCCACGGTGGACGTGGATCCCGAATCCCCCTCCTACAGCCAGGTGCTTTTCCACGGAAAAAAAATCGGGAAAAGGAAATCCCAAAATTTCTGGGATTCCCGCCCAGGGATGGTGGGATGAGGGTGTGGAATCATAAAATCATGGAATTACGGAATTTTCCAGGTTGGAAAAGGCCTTTAAATCCCCAAAGTGCCACATCCACACTTTTTTTTTTTTTTTTCCCTGGGAATTCCAAGGATGGGAATTCCCCGCCTGATCCCATTTTCCAGGAAGGAATTTCCGCTTATATCCACTGATCCCAAAAAAAGAAATCCACGGAAAAGCCGTCCCGAACCTCACCCCAGGATTCCCATTTGGGATTTTTGGGAATCTGGGTCTCCACGACCCCAAAAACCGGGAAGGGATCGAGGTCGGGAGTTCCGTGATCCCAAAATCCTGGAATGGTTTGGGTGGGAAGGATCCTTTAGGATCATCCAGATCCAAGGGCAGGGACATTCCCACCGTCCCAGGCTGATCCAAGATGGTCTCGGAGAATTCCAGGGGTGGGGAATCCATGGAAAAATCTGGGCTGGGATCCAGGATTTATCCCGAAAATCCCATCTGAGCCAAAACAGGGAATCCTGGAATGCTTTGGGATGGAAAAGATCCTTAAAAATCCCAGGCTGGGGACATTCCCGCCGTGCCAGGGAGCTCCAGGGATGGGGAATCCATGGAAAATCTTGGGCAGGATCCAGGATTTATCCCGAAAATCCCAAAGAAAGCAGCCCAGGGAATCCTGGAACGGTTTGGGATGGAAAAGATCCTTAAATCCCATCCAATCCCACCCCAATCCCACAGCAGAGACATTCCCGGTGTTCCAGGTGGATCCGGGGGTGGGGAATCCATGGAAAATCTTGGGCAGGATCCAGGATTTATCCCGAAAATCCCAAAGAAAGCAGCCCAGGGAATCCTGGAATGCTTTGGGATGGAAAAGATCCTTAAAAATCCAGGGCTGGGGACATTCCCGCCGTGCCAGGGAGCTCCAGGGGTGGGGAATCCATGGAAAATCTCCGGCAGGATCCAGGATTTATCCCGAAAATCCCAAAGAAAGCAGCCCAGGGAATCCTGGAGCACATTCCCGGCTGGAATTCCCTTTTCCAGGTTGTCCACCGGCTGCCCATGCCCAACGTGGGTGACGAGCTGCACCACTCGGGCTGGAACGCCTGCAGCAGCTGCCACGGGGATCCCGGCAAATCCCGGGATTTCCTCATCCTGCCCGCCCTCGTCTCATCCCGAATCTACGTCGTGGACGTGGCCACCGAGCCCCGAGCTCCCCGCATCCACAAGGTTCCCGGGATCGCCGGGAGTTGGGATTGGGGGATTTGGGATCGGGGGGGGTTGGGATCAATGGGAGTTGTTGGGATCAGGGGGAGTTGGGATTGGGGGGATTTGGGATCACAGGGATTTGGGATCAGGGGGAGTTGGGATCACAGGGATTTGGGATGGGGGGGATTTGGGATCACAGGGATTTGGGATGGGGGGGATTTGGGATCACAGGGATTTGGGATCACAGGGATTTGGGATTGGCGGATTTGGAATCAGGGGGATTTGGGATCACAGGGATTTGGGATCAGGGGGAGTTGGGATTGGGGGATTTGGGATCACAGGGATTTGGGATCAGAGGAATTTGGGATCACGGGGAGTTGGGATGGGGGGGATTTGGGATCACAGGGATTTGGGATTGGGGGATTTGGGATCAGGGGGAGTTGGGATCACAGGGATTTGGGATCAGAGGAATTTGGGATCAGGGGGAGTTGGGATTGGGGGATTTGGGATCAGGGGGAGTTGGGATCACAGGGATTTGGGATCAGAGGAATTTGGGATTGGGGGATTTGGGATCGGGGGGATTTGGGATCAGGGGGATTTGGGATCAGGGGGAGTTGGGATCATGGGGATTTGGGATCGTCAGGAGTTGGGATCGGGGGGATTTGGGATCGGGGGGAGTTGGGATCAGAAGGAGTTGGGATTGGTTTAAGTTGGGATCAGGCGGAGTTGGAATTGGAGGGATTTGGGATCAGAGGAATTTGGGATCGGTTTAAGTTGGGATCACAGGGAGTTGGGATTGGGGGGATTTGGGATCGGTGGGAGTTGGGATCACAGGGATTTGGGATCAGGAGGAGTTGGGATCAGGGGATTTGGGATCACAGGGGTTTGGGATCCGTGGTAGATCAGGGAAGAGGATTTGGGGCAGGTTGGGGTTTCGGAGGAGCCTGGTGGGAGGCGGTGGTGGGAATACGGGATGGGAACCATGGAATTATGGAATTGTGGAGGTTGGAAAAGCCCTTTAGGATCGAACCCTAATTAAGTTCTCCATTCCACCCAAGGATTTGGGGTCTCCCGGCCTCCAATCCAAGGATTTGGGGTCTCTCCTTAAATTTAATCCAAGGATTTGGGGTCTCTCCTTAAATTTAATCCAAGGATTTGGGGTCTCTCCTTAAATTTAATCCAAGGATTTGGGGTCTCTCCTTAAATTTAATCCAAGGATTTGGGGTCTCTCCTTAAATTTAATCCAAGGATTTGGGGTCTCTCCTTAAATTTAATCCAAGGATTTGGGGTCTCCCTAAATTTGATCCAAGGATTTGGGGTCTCTCCTTAAATTTAATCCAAGGATTTGGGGTCTCTCCTTAAATTTAATCCAAGGATTTGGGGTCTCCCTAAATTTGATCCAAGGATTTGGGGTCTCTCCTTAAATTTAATCCAAGGATTTGGGGTCTCTCCTTAAATTTAATCCAAGGATTTGGGGTCTCTCCTTAAATTTAATCCAAGGATTTGGGGTCTCTCCTTAAATTTAATCCAAGGATTTGGGGTCTCTCCTTAAATTTAATCCAAGGATTTGGGGTCTCTCCCTAAATTTGATCCAAGGATTTGGGGTCTCTCCTCATCCACATCCCCAAGTGCCTCTATCCCAAAATTACCCTTTCCCAGATGGAATTTCCCCCATTATCCCACCCAAATTCACCCCTCCAGCCTCGTTTTCCACGGAAGAAAAAAAAAAATATCCCATCAGGGTCACACCAGGCTGGGGAAAAAAAAAAACCATTCAGGATTTCCAGGATTCCAGGATTCCCGGGATTTTTGTTTTTCCAGGTGGTGAATCCCGAGGATGTGTTCTGGAAGTGCGGCCTGGGATACCCGCACACCTCGCACTGCCTGGGCAGCGGAGAGGTGATGATCAGCGCCTTGGGAGACCCGGCCGGAAACGGGAAAGGTATCCCAGAATTCCCATGGAAAATTCCGGGAATTGTCTCGCGGGAATTTTCCCTCCACGTTCCCACCGGGAGGATCCGTCCGGGAGAATCCGATGGGTCGGGTTTGGGAAAGGAGCGGTGGGGATGCGGGGTGGGAATTGTGGGATTCTGGAATTGTTGGGGAAGGGCCTGGGGTTTGGAAATCATGGAATTCTGGAATTGTTGGGGGTTGGGAAAGGCCTGTTGGGAGCTGGGGTTGGGAATGTGGGGTGGGAATTGTGGGATTCTGGAATTGTTGGGGGTTGGGAAAGGCCTGTTGGGAGCTGGGGTTGGGAATACGGGGTGGGAATTGTGGGATTCTGGAATTTTTGGGGTTGGGGAAGGGCCTGGGGTTTGGAAATCATGGAATTCTGGAATTGTTGGGGGTTGGGAAAGGCCTGGTGGGAGCTGGGATTGGAAATCGTGGAATTCTGGAATTTCTGAGGTTGGAAAAGGCCTGGTGGGAGCTGGGATTGGGAATTGTGGGGTGGGAATTGTGGGATTCTGGAATTTTGGGGGTTGGAAAAGGCCTGGTGGGAACTGGGATTGGGAATTGTGGAATTTTTGGGGTTGGGAAAGGGTCTGATGGGAGCTGGGATTGGAAGTCATGGAATTCTGGAATTGTTTGGGGTTGGAAAAGGCCTGGTGGGAGCTGGGATTGGGAATCGTGGAATTTTGGAATTGTTTGGCGTTGGGAAAGGGCCTGGGGTTTGGAAGTCATGGAATTCTGGAATTTTGGGGGTTGGGAAAGGCCTGGTGGGATCTGGGGTTGGGAATGTGGAATTGTGGAATTCTGGAATTGTTTGGGGTTGGAAAAGGCCTGGTGGGAACAGGGATTGGGAATGTGGAATTGTGGAATTGTGGAATATGGAATTGCTGGAGTTGGAAAAGGCCTGGTGGGAGCTGGGGTTGGGAATTGTGGAATTCTGGAATTTTGGGGGTTGGGAAAGGCCTGGTGGGATCTGGGGTTGGGAATGTGGAATTGTGGAATATGGAATTGTTGGAGTTGGAAAAGGCCTGGTGGGAGCTGGGATTGGGAATCGTGGAATTCTGGAATTGTTTGAGGTTGGGAAAGTGCCTGGGGTTTGGAAATCACGGAATTCTGGAACAGTCGAGGCTCCCTAATCCAAACCAACCTCAACGGGGACGGCGATTTCCCGGGAATTCCATCGGGTCTGGGTTTATTTTTTCGGGAATCAGGCGGATTTATCCTGCTGGACGCCGAGAGCTTCGAGGTGAAGGGGACGTGGGAGGAGGGGGACGAGGTTCCCCCCATGGGCTACGACTTCTGGTACCAGCCCCGGCACAACGTCCTCATCAGCACCGAGTGGGGAGTGCCCAAATTCCTGGGATACGGATTCGATCCCAGCGACCTCGGGAAGGGTCAGGAGAGCTCCAAGGGTTTGGGGTCATTCCCTGTGTAAAATCCATGGATTTGGGGTCATTCCCTGTGTAAAATCCATGGATTTGGGGTCATTCCCTGTCTCTGATCCGAGGATTTGGGGGCTCTCCCTGTGTCAAATCCATGGATTTGGGGTCTTTCCCTGTGTAAAATCCATGGATTTGGGGTCATTCCCTGTGTAAAATCCATGGATTTGGGGTCATTCCCTGTCTCTGATCCGAGGATTTGGGGTCATTCCCTGTGTAAAATCCAAGGATTTGGGGTCATTCCCTGTGTCAAATCCATGGATTTGGGATCATTCCCTGTGTAAAATCCATGGATTTGGGGTCATTCCCTGTGTAAAATCCATGGATTTGGGGTCTCTCCCTGTCTCGGATCTGAGGATTTGGGGTCATTCCCTGTGTCAAATCCAAGGATTTGGGGTCATTCCCTGTGTAAAATCCAAGGATTTGGGGTCATTCCCTGTGTAAAATCCATGGATTTGGGGTCTCTCCCTGTCTCGGATCTGAGGATTTGGGGTCATTCCCTGTGTAAAATCCATGGATTTGGGGTCATTCCCTGTGTAAAATCCAAGGATTTGGGGTCATTCCCTGTGTAAAATCCAAGGATTTGGGGTCATTCCCTGTGTAAAATCCATGGATTTGGGGTCTCTCCCTGTCTCGGATCTGAGGATTTGGGGTCATTCCCTGTGTAAAATCCATGGATTTGGGGTCATTCCCTGTGTAAAATCCAAGGATTTGGGGTCATTCCCTGTGTAAAATCCATGGATTTGGGGTCATTCCCTGTCTCTGATCCGAGGATTTGGGGTCATTCCCTGTGTAAAATCCATGGATTTGGGGTCATTCCCTGTGTAAAATCCATGGATTTGGGGTCATTCCCTGTCTCTGATCCGAGGATTTGGGGTCATTCCCTGTGTCAAATCCATGGATTTGGGGTCATTCCCTGTGTAAAATCCAAGGATTTGGGGTCATTCCCTGTGTAAAATCCATGGATTTGGGGTCATTCCCTGTGTCAAATCCAAGGATTTGGGGTCATTCCCTGTGTAAAATCCAAGGATTTGGGGTCATTCCCTGTGTAAAATCCAAGGATTTGGGGTCATTCCCTGTGTAAAATCCATGGATTTGGGGTCATTCCCTGTGTAAAATCCATGGATTTGGGGGCTCTCCCTGTCTCGGATCTGAGGATTTGGGGTCATTCCCTGTCTCAAATCCAAGGATTTGGGGTCATTCCCTGTGTCAAATCCATGGATTTGGGGTCATTCCCTGTGTAAAATCCATGGATTTGGGGCTTTCCATGCTTTCAATCCAAGGATTTGGGGGTATCACGGACTTTGATCCAAGGATTTGGGGGCTCTCCCTGTCTCCAATCCAAGGATTTGGGGTCCCAAAATTAAAAACAAAATCCCCAAAATTCCCAAAACAATTCTCCCAAAAATCTCCCCAAATTCCCCAAAAATTCCCCCAAAATTCCCCCAGAAAATTCCCCAAAAAATCCCCCCAAATCCCCCAAAATTCCCCAAAAATTCCCCAAAAATTCCCCCAGAAAATTCCCCAAAAAATCCCCCAAAAAATTCCTCAAAAATCCCCCCTCCCCAAACCCCCCCAAAATTCCCAAAAAAACCCCCAAAAATTCCCATTTTCCCGTCCTTCCCAGGGCGTTACGGGCGCCGGCTGAACGTGTGGGACTGGAGCAGCCGCAGGTACATCCAGGCCATCGACGTGGGCGAGGATTCGGCTCCGCTGGAAATCCGATTCCTCCACGATCCCGACGCTTCCCAAGGTTTCGTGGGCTGCACCATCAGCAGCGCCATCCACCGCTTCTACAAGACCCAGGTAGCCCCGAATCCCGGGAATTTTGGGAATCCCGGCTGGGAATGGTTTCGGTTTTAGCGGATTTAGAACTTCCTGGGAGTGTTGGGTTTGTGAGGAGGATTGGGAATGTTTTCCGTCAAAAGAGCTGGAAAATTCCGCGGTTTTTTTTTGCCTTCAAATCCCTTCCAAGCAGCCCAAAACTAGAAAATTAAATAGTTTTGGCTCCCCAATTCCTTCCTGGAATTCCAGACCCCTCGTTCCCGGCGGATCTGGATCCAGAGGAGGTTGGAAAACCACCAAACCACCTGGAGAAAAATCAACATTTTCAGCCCTCAAATCCCTTCCTCGCATCATTTTCGCCTCCCAAAATCCTTCCCGGAATCCCAGAGCCCTCGTTCCCGGCGGATCTGGACCCGGAGAAGGATCCTGTGGGATTTGGGGTGGTGGGATCCCATCCCGAGCTCCTGTCCCGCCCTCTCCTCCCGCAGGACGGAGCCTGGGCGGCGCAGAAGGTGATCCAGGTGCCCAGCAAGAAGGTGGAGGGCTGGCTCCTGCCGGAGATGCCAGGTGGGCGCATTCCCGGCGCCGGGATCCATCCCGGAATCATTTCAGGGATCCAGGGATTGGGGGGTTCTCCATTGGATCCATGGATTTGGGGTCTTTCCCCATCTTAAATCCAAGGATTTGGGGTCTTTCCCAGCCTTAAATCCAAGGATTTGGAGTTTCTCTGTCTGTGATCCAAGAATTTGGGTCTCTCCCAGCCTTAAATCCAAGGATTTGGGGTTCTCCATTCAATCCAAGGATTTGGGGTCTTTCCCCACCTTTAATCCAAGGATTTGGAGTTTCTCTGTCTGTGATCCAAGAATTTGGGTCTCTCCCAGCCTTAAATCCAAGGATTTGGGGTCTTTCCCCACCTTTAATCCAAGGATTTGGGGTCTTTCCCCATCTTAAATCCAAGGATTTGGAGTTTCTCTATCTGTGATCCAAGAATTTGGGTCTCTCCCAGCCTTAAATCCAAGGATTTGGGGTCTTTCCCCACCTTTAATCCAAGGATTTGGGGTCTTTCCCCATCTTAAATCCAAGGATTTGGAGTTTCTCTGTCTGTGATCCAAGAATTTGGGTCTCTCCCAGCCTTAAATCCAAGTATTTGGAGTTTCTCTGTCTGTGATCCAAGAATTTGGGTCTCTCCCAGCCTTAAATCCAAGGATTTGGAGTTCTCCATTCAATCCAAGGATTTGGCGTCTCTCCCTGCCTTAAATCCAAGGATTTGGGGTCTCTCCCTGTCTCAAATCCAAGGATTTGGGGTCTCTCCCCACCTTTAATCCAAGGATTTGGATTCTCTCTGTCTGTGATCCAAGAATTTGGGTCTCCCTGCCTCCAATCCAAGGATTTGGGGTCTTTCCCTGCCTTCAACCCAAACTTTTGGGTTCTCTCTCTGATTCCTTCCCGAAGGATTCATCACGGACATCCTGATTTCCCTGGACGACCGATTCCTGTATTTCAGCAATTGGCTGCACGGCGACGTGCGCCAGTACGACATCTCCGACCCCAAAAATCCCAAGCTGGTGGGGCAGGTGAGGATTCCCGCCGGAATTCCGTTGGTTTTTCCATGGTTTTGGGGTTTTTTTCCTGGGATCGGCCAAGGCGGGGGTTGTCCTGCAGGTGTTTGTGGGCGGCAGCGTCGCCAAGGGAGGGCCGGTGAGGGTGTGCGAGGATGAGGAGCTGCAGAGCCAACCGGAGCCCTTCGTCATCCAGGTGGGTCCCGAAAAATCCCAAAATTCCGCTTTGGGATCGGCTCCGTCTTTCCCTGAGATCCTTCCCAAATCCCCCTTTGGGATCAGCTCCATCCTTCCCTGGATCCTTCCCAAATCCCCCCTTGCGATCGGCTCCATCCTTCCCAAATCCTGCTTTGGGATTGGCTCCGTCCTTCCCAAATCCCACCTTGGGATTGGCTCCGTCTTTCCCTGAGATCCTTCCCAAATCCCCCTTTGGGATCAGCTCCGTCCTTCCCTGGATCCTTCCCAAATCCCGCATTGGGATCGGCTCCATCCTTCCCTGGATCCTTCCCAAATCCCACCTTGGGATCAGCTCTGTCCTTGCCAAATCCTGCTTTGGGATTGGCTCCGTCCTTCCCAAATCCCACCTTGGGATTGGTTCCATCCTTCCCTGGATCCTTCCCAAATCCCCCTTTGGGATCAGCTCCGTCTTTCCCTGGATCCTTCCCAAATCCCACCTTGGGATCAGCTCTGTCCTTGCCAAATCCCACCTTGGGATCGTCTCCGTCTTTCCCTGAGATCCTTCCCAAATCCCACCTTGGGATTGGCTCCGTCCTTCCCTGGATCCTTCCCAAATCCCACCTTGGGATCGGCTCCATCCTTCCCTGGATCCTTCCCAAATCCCGCATTGGGATCGGCTCCATCCTTCCCTGGATCCTTCCCAAATCCCACCTTGGGATCAGCTCTGTCCTTCCCAAATCCCACCTTGGGATCGGCTCCGTCTTTCCCTGAGATCCTTCCCAAATCCCCCTTTGGGATCAGCTCCATCCTTCCCTGGATCCTTCCCAAATCCCACCTTGGGATTGGCTCCGTCTTTCCCTGAGATCCTTCCCAAATCCCCCTTTGGGATCAGCTCCGTCCTTCCCTGGATCCTACCCAAATCCCCCCTTGCGATCGGCTCCATCCTTCCCAAATCCTGCTTTGGGATTGTCTCCGTCCTTCCCTGAGATCCTTCCCAAATCCCGCATTGGGATCGGCTCCGTCCCCCCTGGCCAGACACAGCCCTGGTGGGATTTTCCATCTGGGATTTTCCATGTGGGATGATTTATTTCCCAGTGGAATTATTCCCACAGGGCAGGAAGGTGCCGGGGGGGCCGCAGATGCTGCAGCTGAGCCTGGACGGGCGGCGGCTCTACGTGAGCACCTCCCTGTACAGCGCCTGGGACCGGCTCTTCTACCCCGAGCTCCTCAGGTCAGCGCCCACGCCATTAATAATTAATCATTAATCATTAATCATTAATAACAATTATTATTAATTATTAATAATTAATTATTAATGAGTAGCTAAGTGGTCTCGGTGCCCCCAACTGTCCCCCCAGGGAAGGCTCGGTGCTGCTGCAGCTGGACGTGGACACGGAGCGGGGCGGCCTGGCCGTCAATCCCAAATTCCTGGTGGATTTCGGGAAGGAGCCGGGCGGGCCCTGCCTGGCGCACGAGATGCGGTACCCGGGGGGGGACTGCACCTCCGACATCTGGCTGTGATCCCGGGAATCCCGGGAATTCTGTGGGAATTCTGGGAATGGGGAATGGGGAAAGGCACCTCCGACATCTGGCTGTGATCCCGGGAATCCCGGGAATTCTGCGGGAATTCTGGGAATGGGGAACGGGGAACGGCACCTCCCACATCTGGCTGTGATCCCGGGAATTCTGCGGGAATTCTGTGGGAATTCTGCGGGAATTCTGGGAATGGGGAATGGGGAACGGCACCTCCGACATCTGGCTGTGATCCCGGGAATCCCGGGAATTCTGCGGGAATTCTGCGGGAATTCTGGGAATGGGGAATGGGGAACGGCACCTCCGACATCTGGCTGTGATCCCGGGAATTCTGCGGGAATTCTGCGGGAATTCTGGGAATGGGGAACGGCACATCTGGCTGCGATGCCGGGAATCCCAGGAATTCCGGGAATGGGGAATGGGGAATGGGGAACGGCACATCTGGCTGTGATCCCGGGAATCCCGGGAATTCTGCGGGAATTCTGGGAATGGGGAACGGGGAACGGCACCTCCCACATCTGGCTGTGATCCCGGGAATTCTGCGGGAATTCTGCGGGAATTCTGGGAATGGGGAACGGGGAACGGCACCTCCCACATCTGGCTGTGATCCCGGGAATCCCGGGAATTCTGCGGGAATTCTGCGGGAATTCTGCGGGAATTCTGGGAATGGGGAACGGGGAACGGCACCTCCCACATCTGGCTGTGATCCCGGGAATCCCGGGAATTCCGGGAATGGGGAATGGGGAACGGCACATCTGGCTGTGATCCCGGGAATCCCGGGATTTATGGATTTGGGAATGCAGGGATTGCACCTCCGACATGTCCGGGGATCCCGGGAATTCGGGACCGGGGAATTTGGGAATTCTGGGACTGGGGAATTTGGGAATTCGGGAACTGCCGGAGGCGCGCGTGACCCGCGGGATCAAATAAATCCAAGGAAAATCCTTCCCTTCCCCGCTCCCGCGCCGGAGCTCGCCTTGCACGCGCCTTGCACGCGCACCGCGCACGTGACGAGCGCACGTGACTCCCTTGCACACCCACACGCGACACTCACGCGTGACCTGCACACGTGACCCCCCCCTTGCACACTCACCCCCGCCCCTTGCACACTCACACGTGACCCGCACACGTGACCCGCCCTTGCACACGCACCCACGAGACACCACCCCCCCCACGTGACACACCCCCTTGCACAACCCCGCACACGTCACACACACTCCCCCCCCCCCCTCCCCCACGTGACCCCCTTGCCCGCTCACCTCCCACCCGTCTCCCCTCGCGCCGCCCGCCCCGGCCAATCAGATCGCTGTTGCCAGGCAGATTTCAGCCCCTCCCGCCCCGCCACATCCGGGCGCTCACCCCCAGCCCGGGGGACGCGGTGGTGGGGGGGGGGGGGGGGTGTGGGCCGGGCTCAGCCAATCACAGCCGCGGGCGCCGCCGTATCCGGGCAGACCAGCGGCGCCGCAGCCAATCAGAAAAAAGAAGAGGCCGCGCGCGGCGAGCGAGGGGCGCGTCCACTTTCGGTTCGCGCGGGGGGCGCGGGGCACGTGGCGGGACCCCTCCCCTCCCCCCTCCTTCCGGGACCCCCCCGAGCAGGACGGGACCAGGTGGGTGCGGGGCTGGGGGCGGGGTGGGGACAGGTTTGGGGACACCCCCGGGGACACCCCCGGGGACACGGCGGGGAGGGGGGTCCCGGCCCCCGAGACCGTCCCGGCTCCGGAGCGCGGGGGTCGCGCCGGGCCGAGGGCGCGAGGGGGGGGGGGCGGTGGCGACCCCGGGGGTCGCTTCCGGTGGCCTCGTGGCCTCAGGGGTCGCTTCCGGTGGCCTCGTGGCCCCGGGGGTCGCTTCCTGGTGTCCCCTGGCCACGTGTCCCCGTGTCCCTGGGGATCTCTTCCCGCTGGCCCCTGGCCACATGACCCCGGGAATCTGTTCCTGGTGGCCCTGTGGGTCTCGTGCTGGTGTCCCCATGTCCCCCTGTCCCGTGTCCCCCTGTCCTGGTACCCCCATGTCCTGGTGTCCCCCTGTCCCCCTGTCCTGGTGTCCCCCTGTCCTGGTGTACCCCTGTCCTTCTGTCCTGGTGTCCCCCTGTCCTGGTGTACCCCTGTCCCCCTGTCCTGGTGTCCCCCTGTCCTGGTGTCCCCCTGTCCTGGTGTACCCCTGTCCCCCTGTCCTGGTGTCCCCCTGTCCTGGTGTCCCCCTGTCCTGGTGTACCCCTGTCCCCCTGTCCTGGTGTCCCCCTGTCCTGGTGTCCCCCTGTCCCGGTGTCCCCCTGTCCTTCTGTCCTGGTGTCCCCCTGTCCTGGTGTCCCCATGTCCTTCTGTCCTGGTGTCCCCCTGTCCTGGTGTACCCCTGTCCCCCTGTCCTGGTGTCCCCCTGTCCCTCTGTCCTGGTGTCCCCCTGTCCTGGTGTCCCCATGTCCTGGTGTCCCTGTATCCCGGTGTCCCCATGTCCCCCTGTCCCGTGTCCCCCTGTCCCCCTGTCCCGTGTCCCCCTGTCCTGGTGTCCCGGTGTACCCCTGTCCCTCTGTCCCGTGTCCCCCTGTCCCGGTGTCCCCCTGTCCCTCTGTCCTGGTACCCCCATGTCCTGGTGTCCCCCTGTCCCCTGTCCCGGTGTCCCGGTGTCCCCAACACCCCAGCCCTGCCAGGGTCACTGTCCCACTGTCCCCATCCCATTTCCGGTGCCTTGTGTCCACGCCCCCGTGTCCCATAATGGGATTTTATTCCTGTTTTTAGCTAAAATCCCCATTTTTTTTCCTCTTCCCAGCAGGACACAGCCGCCATGGCTGACGAGGAGCTGGGGACCAGAGCCACCAGGAAGGCCACTTTGTCACCTGGCAGTGCCCGGGGCGCGGCCACCGAGTCCAGCACGCTGCTCCAGGAGCTGCGGGGCAACATCTCGTAAGGGCGGCGGGAATTTGGGAATTTGGGAATTCCTCCGGAGCCGGCGGCGGCAGCGGGATGGGGGAACCGGGAATTCCGAACCCTGGGGGCTGAAGGGAGGAGAGATGGGGACAGGGGACAGCAGGAGGGAATGTCCCCAGGGATGTGGGGACAGGGGACACCAGGATGGAGTGTCCCTCTGGACGTGGGGACACCAGGATGGAATGTCCCCAAGGACATGGGGACACCAGGATGGAATGTCCCGAGGGACAGGGGACAGCAGGATGGAATGTCCTCAGGGACAGGGGACACCAGGATGGAATGTCCTCAGGGACAGGGGACACCAGGATGGAACATCCCCAAGGACAAGGGGACACCAGGATGGAATGTCCCCAGGGACAGGGGACACCAGGATGGAACATCCCCAAGGACAAGGGGACACCAGGATGGAATGTCCCCAAGGACATGGGGACACCAGGATGGAATGTCCTCAGGGACAGGGGACACCAGGATGGAATGTCCTCAGGGACAGGGGACACCAGGATGGAATGTCCCCAGGGACATGGGGACACCAGGATGGAATGTCCTCAGGGACAGGGGACACCAGGATGGAATGTCCCCAGGGACAGGGGACACCACAGGGACACAGGAGCCCGTTTTGGGTGCCAAACCAGCCCAGTGTCCCTGTGGTGGGATCCCGTGGGGATCCATCCTGGGTCCATCCTGGATCCATCCTGGGTCCATCCTGGGTCCATCCTGGGTCCATACTGGGTCCATCCTGGATCCATCCTGGGTCCATCCTGGGTCCATCCTGGATCCATCCTGGGTCCATCCTGGGTCCATCCTGGGTCCATCCTGGGTCCATACTGGATCCATCCTGGGTCCATCCTGGATCCATCCTGGATCCATCCTGGGTCCATCCTGGGTCCATCCTGGGTCCATCCTGGGTCCATCCTGGATCCATCCTGGGTCCATCCTGGATCCCTGGGCTCTGGAAGGACCTCAGGGAGCCTTGGGAAGAGCTGGAATTGCGATCCCAGGATTTTTGGGATCATCCCTGACTCGCGGCCTCTGTCCCACGCAGCAAATCCGTGCAGAGCAAGGTGGACTCCATCCTGGTGAGTGTTTCCATGGAATGCTGGGCTGGAGGGGGTGGAATTCCCACCTCTCCTGGCTGATCCCGCTTTTTCGGGCTCATCCTGGCGGATCCTTGACCTTCTCCTCGTGGCCGGTCCCTTCCCGCCGGGAGAGCAGCAGGATGTGCAGAAGTTCTCGGACAGTGACAAACTCTACCTGTACCTGCAGCTGCCCTCGGGGCCCAGCCTGGGCGAGAAGAGGTGGGGAGGGGTCTGTGGGGTGGGGTGTGTGGGGTGGGGTGTGTGGGATCTGTGGGGTGGGGTGTGTGGGGTGGGGTGTGTGGGGTGGGGTCTGTGGGGTGGGGTGGGGTCTGTGGGATCTGTGGGGTGGGGTGTGTGGGGTGGGATCTGTGGGATCTGTGGGGTGGGGTGTGTGGGGTGGGATCTGTGGGGTGGGGTCTGTGGGGTGGGGTGTGTGGGGTGGGGTCTGTGGGGTGGGGTCTGTGGGATCTGTGGGGTGGGGGTGTGTGGGGTGGGATCTGTGGGATCTGTGGGGTCTGTGGGATCTGTGGGGTGGGGTCTGTGGGGTGGGGTGGGGTGTGGGGTGGGGTGGGGTCTGTGGGTCTGTGGGGTGGGGTCTGTGGGGTGGGGTCTGTGGGATCTGTGGGGTGGGGTGTGTGGGGAGGGGTGTGTGGGGTGGGGTCTGTGGGGTGGGGTCTGTGGGGTCTGTGGGGTGGGGTGTGTGGGGTGGGGTCTGTGGGGTGTGTGGGGTGGGGTGTGTGGGGTGGGGTGTGTGGGGTGGGGTGTGTGGGGTGGGGTCTGTGGGGTGGGGTCTGTGGGGTGGGGTCTGTGGGGTGGGGTCTGTGGGGTGGGATCTGTGGGGTCTGTGGGATGGGATGGGATCTGGTGGGGGGTCCATGGGATGGGATGGGATGGGATGGGAACTGTGGGATGGGATCCATGGGATGGGATGGGATGGGATGGGTGGGGGATCCATGGAATGGGATGGGATGGGATCTGTGGGGTGGGATACATGGGATGGGATGGGATGGGATGGGATGGGATCTGTGGGATGGGATCTGGTGGGGGATCCATGGGATGGAGTGGGATGGGGTGGAGATGGATCAGGATAGGGCTGGGGTGGGATGGAGGTGTTGGGATGGGATGGGGATAGAGCTGGATCAGGATGGATCCCTTGGGATGGGATGGGATGGATCAGGACAGGAAGGACCAGGATGGATCCGTTGGGATGGGATGGATCAGGACAGGAAGGACCAGGATGGATCTGATGGGATGGAGCTAGGACGGGATGGATCCATTGGGATGGGATGGGATGGGATCCATGGGATGGGACGGGATGGGATGGGATGGATCCATTGGGACGGGATGGATCTGGACAGGAAGGACCAGGATGGATCCATTGGGACAGGATGGGATGGATCCCTTGGGATGGGATGGATCCATTGGGACGGGATGGATCTGGACAGGAAGGACCAGGATGGATCCATTGGGACAGGATGGGATGGATCCATTGGGATGGGATGGGATGGATCCATTGGGATGGGGTGGATCAGGACGGGATGGGATGGATCAGGATGGGATGGACCAGGATGGATCCATTGGGACAGGATGGGATGGATCCATTGGGATGGGATGGATCAGGATGGGATGGACCAGGATGGATCCCTTGGGATGGGGTGGGATGGATCCATTGGGATGGGATGGGATGGATCCCTTGGGATGGGATGGGATGGATCCATTGGGATGGGATGGGATGGATCCATTGGGATGGGGTGGATCAGGACGGGATGGGATGGATCAGGATGGGATGGACCAGGATGGATCCCTTGGGATGGGATGGGATGGATCCATTGGGATGGGATGGATCAGGATGGGATGGACCAGGATGGATCCATTGGGACAGGACGGGATGGATCCATTGGGATGGGATGGATCAGGATGGGATGGACCAGGATGGATCCATTGGGATGGGATGGATCCATTGGGATGGGATGGATCCATTGGGATGGGATGGATCAGGATGGGATGGACCAGGATGGATCCATTGGGACAGGACGGGATGGATCCATTGGGATGGGATGGATCAGGACAGGAACGACCAGGATGGATCCCTTGGGATGGGATGGGATGGATCCCTTGGGATGGGATGGGATGGGATGGATCCCTTGGGATGGGCTGGATCCCTTGGGACAGACCAGAACAGATCCGTCCCACCGGTGCCAGCGCAGTGACACTGACGGGCTCCCCTCTCTCCCGTGCCCCGTGGGGACGCGCTGGGGACACGTTGGGGACACGCTGGTGGCAGCAGCAGCAGCAGCAGCAGCAGCAGCAGCTCCTCCTCGCTGGAGCTGAGCGCGCTGGGCACGGCCGAGCACATGCACGCCTGCAGCTGGATCCGCAACCACCTGGAGGAGCACACGGACACCTGCCTGCCCAAACAGGACGTCTACGACGCCTACAAGTGAGCCCAGGGGCTGTGACACATGGCCTGGTGTCCCCATGGCCTGGTGTCCTGGTGTCCCCATGGCCTGGTGTCCCCATGGCCTGGTGTCCTGGTGTCCCCATGGCCTGGTGTCCCATGGCCTGGTGTCCCATGGCCTGGTGTCCCCATGGCCTGGTGTCCTGGTGTCCCCATGGCCTGGTGTCCCATGGCCTGGTGTCCTGGTGTCCCCATGGCCTGGTGTCCCCATGGTCTGGTGTCCCATGGCCTGGTGTCCCCATGGCCTGGTGTCCCCATGGCCTGGTGTCCTGGTGTCCCCATGGCCTGGTGTCCTGGTGTCCCCATGGCCTGGTGTCCTGGTGTCCCCATGGCCTGGTGTCCCATGGCCTGGTGTCCCACATCCCAAATTCCAAATCCCAAATCCCACATCCCACATCCACATCCCAAATCCCAAATCCCATATCCCACATCCCATATCCCACATCCCACATCCCAAATCCCACATCCCACATCCCAAATCCCAAATCCCATCCCACATCCCAAATCCCACATCCCACATCCACATCCCACATCCCACATCCCACAATCCCACATCCCACATCCAAATCCCAAATCCCACATCCCACATCCCACATCCCAAATCCCAATCCCAATCCCACAATCCCACATCCCAAATCCCAAATCCCACATCCCAAATCCCCAATCCCACATCCCAAATCCCCAATCCCACATCCCAAATCCCAAATCCCAATCCCACATCCCAAATCCCCAATCCCACATCCCAAATCCCAAATCCCAAATCCCAAATCCCAAATCCCACATCCCACATCCCACATCCCACATCCCAAATCCCACATCCCATATCCCACATCCCAAATCCCACATCCCAAATCCCACATCCCAAATCCCACATCCCATATCCCAAATCCCACATCCCACATCCCAAATCCCAAATCCCAAATCCCACATCCCATATCCCACATCCCAAATCCCAAATCCCAAATCCCACATCCCACATCCCACATCCCACATCCAAATTCCATATCTCTCATCCCACATCCCACATCCCAAATCCCAAATCCCACATCCCACATCCCAAATCCCAAATCCCAAATCCCACATCCCACATCCCAAATCCCAAATCCCAAATCCCACATCCCAAATCCCAAATCCCACATCCCACATCCCAAATCCCAAATCCCAAATCCCACATCCCACATCCCAAATCCCACATCCCACATCCCAAATCCCAAATCCCACATCCCAAATCCCAAATCCCAAATCCCAAATCCCACATCCCACATCCCACATCCAAATTCCATATCTCTCATCCCAAATCCCACATCCCACATCCCACGACCATCCCACATCCCTGGAATTCCCTTGGAATATCCCAGGATTTCCCCCTTTTTTCCCCCCATCCCTCCCTCAGGCGTTACTGTGACAACCTCGGCTGCCGCCCCCTGAGCACGGCCAATTTCGGCAAAATCATCCGGGAAATCTTCCCAAACATCAAAGCCCGGCGCCTGGGAGGCCGAGGACAATCCAAATATCCTTCCCCTGCTGGAATTCCTGCTGCTTTTCCCATTTTATCCTGGTTTTTCCCTTTTATTCCCTTCTTTTCCTGGTTTTTTTCCCCATTTTTTCCCATTTTCCACAGCTTTTCCCTGTTTTTTTTCCCCATTTTCCCTCTTTTTTCCCCAGTTTTTTTTCCCTTTCTTCTCCTGTTTTTTTCCCATTTTCCCCAGCTGTTTCCCTGTTTTTTTCCCATTTTTCCTCTTTTTCTCCCAGTTTTTTCCCTTTTTTTCCCATTTTTTCCATTTTTTCCTGTTTTTTCCCTTTTATTCCCTTCTTTTCCTCTTTTTTTCCTGTTTTTTTTCCCATTTTTTCCCATTCTTTTCCCATTTTTTTCCCATTCTTTTTCCCATTCTTACCCACTTTTCCCCATTCTTTCCCACTTTTCCCCATTCTTTCCCATTTTTCCCCATTCTTTCCCATTTTTTCCCATTCTTTTCCCATTTTTTCCCACTTTTCCCCATTCTTTCCCACTTTTCCCCATTCTTTCCCACTTTTTCCCATTCTTTCCCACTTTTCCCCATTCTTTCCCACTTTTCCCCATTCTTTCCCACTTTTCCCCATTCTTTCCCACTTTTCCCCATTCTTTCCCATTTTTTCCCATTTTTTCCCATTTTCCCCCATTTTTTTCCCATTTCCCCCCAGTTTTCTCCCATTTTTTCCCATTTTTTCCCATTTTCCCCCATTTTTTTCCCATTTCCCCCCAGTTTTTCCCCATTTTTCCCCATTTCCTCCCATTTTTCTCCCATTTCCCCCATTTTCCCCCATTCCTGAGGGTTCTCCCGGTGTCTCTTCCCGTTTTTTTTGGTTCATCCTGGTTGGAAATTCCCAAATCCTTGACTCTTCCTCCCCACGTACTGCTACGGCGGGATCCGGAGGAAGACGGTGGTGAGCCTTCCTCCCCTGCCCAGCCTGGACCTGAAAGCCACCGAGACCGTGAGTGCGCCGCCTTTCCAGGGCTGGGATCCGTGGGATTTGTGGGAATTTTTATGGGATTTTTTATGGGATTTGTGGGATTTTTTTAGGGATTTTTTTAGATTTTTTATGGGATTTTTTATGGGATTTATGGGATTTTTTTAGGGATTTTTTTTAGATTTTTATTGGGATTTTTATTGGGATTTTTTGTGGGATTTGTGGGATTTTTTGTGGGATTTGTGGGATTTTTAATGAGATTTTTTATGGGATTTGTGGGATTTTTTTAGGGATTTTTTTAGATTTTTTATGGGATTTTTATTGGGATTTTTTTGTGGGATTTGTGGGATTTTTTTAGGGATTTTTTAGATTTTTTATGGGATTTTTATTGTGATTTTTTATGGGATTTGTGGGATTTTTTTAGGGATTTTTTAAGATTTTTTATGGGATTTTTTATGGGATTTGTGGGATTTTTTTAGGGATTTTTTTAGATTTTTATGGGATTTTTTATGGGATTTGTGGGATTTTTTTAGATTTTTTATGGGATTTTTATTGGGATTTTTTGTGGGATTTGTGGGATTTTTTTAGGAATTTTTTAGATTTTTTATGGGATTTTTATTGGGATTTTTTATGGGATTTGTGGGATTTTTTTAGGGATTTTTTTAGATTTTTTATGGGATTTTTTATGGGATTTGTGGGATTTTTTTAGGGATTTTTTTAGATTTTTATTGGGATTTTTTGTGGGATTTGTGGGATTTTTTGTGGGATTTGTGGGATTTTTTATGAGATTTTTTATGGGATTTGTGGGATTTTTTTAGGGATTTTTTTAGATTTTTATTGGGATTTTTATTGGGATTTTTTGTGGGATTTGTGGGATTTTTTTAGGGATTTTTTTAGATTTTTATTGGGATTTTTATTGGGATTTTTTGTGGGATTTGTGGGATTTTTTTAGGGATTTTTTAGATTTTTGATGGGATTTTTATTGTGATTTTTTATGGGATTTGTGGGATTTTTTTAGGGATTTTTTTAGATTTTTGATGGGATTTTTTTATGGGATTTGTGGGATTTTTTTAGGGATTTTTTTTAGATTTTTTGTGGGATTTTTATTGGGATTTTTTGTGGGATTTGTGGGATTTTTTTGGGGATTTTTTTAGATTTTTTATGGGATTTTTATTGGGATTTTTTGTGGGATTTGTGGGATTTTTTTAGGATTTTTTTAGATTTTTTATGGGATTTTTATTGGGATTTTTTTGTGGGATTTGTGGGATTTTTTTGGGGAGTTTTTTAGATTTTTGATGGGATTTTTTGTGGCATTTGTGGGATTTTTTTAGGGATTTTTTTAGATTTTTTTATGGGATTTTTATTGGGATGATTTGTGGGATTTTTTTGGGGATTTTTTTAGATTTTTGATGGGATTTTTTGTGGGATTTATGGGATTTTTGATGGGATTTTTGATGGGATTTATGGGATTTTTATTGGATTTTTGATGGGATTTTTGATGGGATTTATGGGATTTTTTATGAGATTTTTTATGAGATTTTTATTGGATTTTTTGTGGGATTTGTGGGTTTTTTTTATGGGATTTTTAATGAGATGTGACAGAGGTGACAGAGGTGACAGAGGTGACAGAGGTGACAGAGGTGACAGAGGTGACGCTGTCCCTGTCCCCAACAGGCAGAGCTGGCAGAGCTGGTGCAGTGTACAGCTCGGAGGTGACAGAGGTGACTCTGTGACACTGTGACACAGTGACAGAGGTGACACTGTGACAATGTGACACTGTGACAATGTGACACTGTGACAGAGGTGACACTGTGACAATGTGACAGAGGTGACACTGTGACAGAGGTGACACTGTGACACTGTGACAATGTGACAGAGGTGACAGAGGTGACAGAGGTGACACTGTGACACTGTGACAATGTGACAATGTGACACTGTCCCAACAGGCGGAGCTGTCGGAGCTGGTACCCTCGTACAGCTCGGAGGTGACGGAGGTGACACTGTGACAATGTGACAGAGGTGACAGAGGTGACACTGTGACAGAGGTGACACTGTGACACTGTGACACTGTGACAGAGGTGACGGAGGTGACACTGTGACACTGTGACACTGTGACACTGTGACAATGTGACACTGTCCCCAACAGGCGGAGCTGTCGGAGCTGGTACCCTCGTACAGCTCGGAGGTGACGGAGGTGACACAGTGACAATGTGACAGAGGTGACAGAGGTGACACTGTGACAGAGGTGACACTGTGACACTGTGACACTGTGACACTGTCCCAACAGGCGGAGCTGTCGGAGCTGGTACCCTCGTACAGCTCGGAGGTGACGGAGGCCGCCTGTGCCCTGACGTGTGACTGGGCTGAGAAGATCCTCAAGCGCTCCTTCAACAACATCGTGGAGGTGGCGCAGTTCCTGCTGCAGCAGCACATCATCAGCTCCCGCTCCGCACACGCCGACCTCCTCATGGCCATGGTGGTGGCAGGTCAGCACCCCGGGGACACTGTCACCTCACTGGGGACACTGACATCACCCCTGGGGACACTGTCACCTCACTGGGGACACTGTCACCTCACTGGGGACACTGTCACCTCACTGGGGACATTGTCACCTCACTGGGGACACTGTCACCTCACTGGGGACACTGACACCTCACTGGGGACACTGACACCACCCCTGGGGACACTGTCACCTCACTGGGGACACTGACACCTCACTGGGGACACTGTCACCTCGCTGGGGACACTGTCACCTCGCTGGGGACACTGACATCACCCCTGGGGACACTGACACCTCACTGGGGACACTGACACCACCCCTGGGGACACTGACACCTCACTGGGGACACTGACACCTCGCTGGGGACACTGTCACCTCACTGGGGACACTGTCACCCCCCCTGGGGACACTGACACCCCCCCTGGGGACACTGACACCTCACTGGGGACACTGACACCTCACTGGGGACACTGACACCTTGCTGGGGACACTGACATCACCCCTGGGGACACTGACACCTCACTGGGGACACTGACACCTCGCTGGGGACACTGTCACCTCACTGGGGACACTGACACCACCCCTGGGGACACTGTCACCTCACTGGGGACACTGACACCTCGCTGGGGACACTGACATCACCCCTGGGGACACTGACACCTCACTGGGGACACTGTCACCTCACTGGGGACACTGACACCTTGCTGGGGACACTGTCACCTCACTGGGGACACTGACACCTCACTGGGGACACTGACACCTCACTGGGGACACTGACATCACCCCTGGGGACACTGTCACCTCACTGGGGACACTGACACCTCACTGGGGACACTGACACCTCACTGGGGACACTGACATCACCCCTGGGGACACTGACACCTCACTGGGGACACTGACACCTCACTGGGGACACTGACATCACCCCTGGGGACACTGACACCTCGCTGGGGACACTGACACCTCACTGGGGACACTGTCACCACCCCTGGGGACACTGACACCTCACTGGGGACACTGACACCTCGCTGGGGACACTGTCACCACCCCTGGGGACACTGACACCTCACTGGGGACACTGACACCTCACTGGGGACACTGCCATCACCCTCCACCCTGGGTCATTGTCACCCCTTGGGGACACTCCCAGTGTCCCCCGTCCCCTCCCAGTGTCCCCTGTCCCCGTGTCACCTCCCCTCTCCCACAGAAACCACGGACAAGCCCCCCCAGGACCCCCGGCCTCCCTCAGCCCCCCGCAAGAACGGCCCGGACCCCTCTGACAGCGGCGAGCGCAGCCAGGAGCAGGTGAGGGACCCCTCCCCAAACCCCCCCAGGAGGGCCGGGCTGACCCCTCCGGCTGACCCCGCTGTCCCCTCGCTGTCCCCAGCCCAAGAAGGATGCTGTCCCCAAGGGCCACCTCCCATCGCGGCCGGACAAGAAGAAACCCTCGGAGCCCCCCAGGCCGGCCAGCAGCCCCCAGGTGACCGCCCTGGTGGCCCGGCTGCCCCTCCTGCTGCCCCGCATCCCCCCCCCGGAGCGACCCCCGGCCCCCGGCGCCGCCCCGCTGCGCCCGTCCCCTCCCGTCCTTGTCCCCAAGCTGACGGCGGCACCCTTGGGTGGCACGGTCAAGGTGGCCCTGCCGCTGCCCGTGGGGACGGCGCTGGCCCCGGGGGGCTCCGGGCTGCTGAGCCCCCCCGCAGCCATCCCCGTGCTCAACGTGCTGCTGCCCGGGGTGGGGGTCCCGCCCTGCGCTGAGACCCCCGGAGGCGGCGCCAGGGCGGGAGGGGACGGCGAGGGACAGCGCGGAGGTGGCACCAAGGCCACCAAGCGTCCCCAGGAAGGGGCCGGGGAGGGACCCGCGCACAAGAGGAGGAGGGGGAGGCCGAGGAAGAGGCCGGGGGACGCGGCGGGGTCACCCGAGGGTGTGGAGGTCCCCAAGGGGGAGGAGGGAGGGGATTCGCCCCCAGGGGACTCGGCCGGGGGTGGCAGTGCCACTGTGGCATTCGGGGACACGGAGGTGGCCGGCGGGGACGCTGGGGAGGACATGGATGCGGACAGTGATGTGGGGGCTGGTGGGGACAGCTCGGATGGTGTCACTGTCCCCCTTGGGGACAGCATGGACAGTGTCACCGTGCCCCCCAGGGACAGCATGGACAGTGGCAGTGTTGGCCTTGGGGACAGCATGGACAGTGTCACCGTGCTCCCCGGGGACAGCATGGGCAGTGGCAGTGTCACTGTCCCCATTAGGGACAGCCCAGCTGAGGGAAGTGCCACTATCGCCCCTGGGGACAGTGTCATTGTCCCCCCTGGGGACAGCTCGGTCACTGGCAGTGTCCCTGTCCCTGTTGGGGACAGCCTGGACAGTGGCAGTGTCCCTGTTGGGGACAGCCTGGAGAGTGTCACCGTCCCCCTTAGGGACACCATGGACAGTGGCAGTGTCACCATCCCCCCTGGGGACAGCCTGGAGAGTGTCATTGTCCCCCCTGGGGACAGCCTGGACAGTGGCAGTGTCACTGTTGGGGACAGCCTGGACAGTGGCAGTGTCACCGTCCCTGTTGGGGACAGCCTGGACAGTGGCAGTGTCACTGTTCCTGTTGGGGACAGCCTGGACAGTGGCAGTGTCACCGTTCCCCTTGGGGACAGCCTGGACAGTGTCGCCATCCCCCTTGGGGACAGCTCAGACAGTGACAGCGTCCCTGGTGGTGGCTCTCCTGGTGGTGGCAGTGTCACTGCCCCCCTTGGGGACAGCCCGGTCGCCACTGGTGGCTCTCTTGGTGGTGGCAGTGCCACTGTCCCTGTCAGGGACAGCTCAGCCATGGCCAGTGACACTGGGGACAGGCCAGATGGTGGCAGTGCCACCACCGGGGACAGGCCGGTCACCAGGAGTGCCACCATTCCCATCAGGGACAGCTCAGCTGGTGGCAGTGCCACTGTCCCCGTCAGGGACAGCTCAGCCATGGCCAGTGACACTGGGGACAGGCCAGACGGTGACAATGCCACCACCCCTGTTGAGGACAGCCCAGCCAGGGACGGTGGCACTGCCACCACTGAAGGCAGCCCAGCCGCTGGCAGTGCCACTGTCCCCATCAGGGACAGCTCACCCAGGGACACGGGGGACAGGCCTGTCACCAGGAGTGCCACCACTCCCATCAGGGACAGTCCGGCTGGTGGCAGTGCCACTGTCCCCAGTAAGGACAGCTCACCCAGGGGCAGTGCCAGCCCTGGGGACAGGCCTGTCACCAGGAGTGCCACCATCCCTGTCAGGGACAGTCTGGCTGGTGGCAGTGCCACTGTCCCCAGTAAGGACAGCTCACCCAGAGACAGTGCCACCTCTGGGGACAGGCCGGTCACCAGGAGTGCCACCATCCCTGTCAGGGACAGTCTGGCTGGTGGCAGTGCCACTGTCCCTGTCAGGGACAAACCGGTCACCAGGAGTGCCACCGTCCCTGTCAAGGCCAGCCTATCCAGTGGCAGTGCCACCCCTGGGGACAGGCCTGTCACCAGGAGTGCCACCATCCCCACCAGGGACAGCCCAGCTGGTGGCAGTGCCACTGTCCCTGCCAAGGACAATGCAGCCAGGGGCAGTGCCAGCCCTGGGGACAGGCCGGTCACCAGGAGTGCCACTGTCCCCACAGCTGGTGGCAGTGCCACTGTCCCTGTCAAAGCCAGTCCATCCAAGATCAGTGCCAGCCCTGGGGACAGGCCTGTCACCAGGAGTGCCACCATTCCTGTCAGGGACAGCCCGGCTGGTGGCAGTGCCACTGTTCCTGTCAGGGACAAGCCCATCAGTGGCAGTGCCACCATCCCTGTCAGTGACAGCTCATCCAGGGCCAGTGACACTGGGGACAGGCCTGTCACCAGGAGTGCCACCATCCCTGTCAGGGACAGCCCGGCTGGTGGCAGTGCCACTGTCCCTGTCAGGGACAGGCCGGTCAGTGGCAGTGCCACTGTCCCTGTCAGTGACAGCTCATCCAGGGCCAGTGACACTGGGGACAGGCCTGTCACCAGGAGTGCCACCATTCCCACCAGGGACAGCCCAGCTGGTGGCAGTGTCATTGTCCCTGTCAGGGACAGGCCGGTCAGTGGTGTCACTGTCCCCAGTAAGGACAGCTCACCCAAAGACAGTGCCACCTCTGGGGACAGGCCGGTCACCAGGAGTGCCACTGTCCCCACAGCTGGTGGCAGTGCCACTGTCCCTGTCAAGGCCAGTCCATCCAGGATCAGTGCCACCTCTGGGGACAGGCCTGTCACCAGGAGTGCCACCGTTCCCACCAGGGACAGCTCATCCAGGGACAGTGACACTGGGGACAGGCCGGTCACCAGGAGTGCCACCATCCCTGTCAGGGACAGCCCATCCAGTGGCACTGCCACCACTGGGGACAGGCTGGATGGTGGCAGTGCCACTGTCCCTGCCAAGGACAATGCAGCCAGGGGCAGTGCCAGCCCTGGGGACAGGCCTGTCACCAGGAGTGCCACCATCCCTGTCAGGGATACCTCAGCAGGTGGCAGTGTCACTGTCCCCAGTAAGGACAGCTCTTCCCAAGACAGTGCCACCTCTGGGGACAGGCCTGTCACCAGGAGTGCCACCATTCCCACCAGGGACAGCTCATCCAGGGTTGGTGGCCCTGGGGACAGGCTGGGCAGGGGCAGTGCCACTGTCCCTGTCAGGGACAGCTCGGCTGGTGGCAGTGGCATTGTCCCCAGTAAGGCCAGCCCATCCAGTGGCAGTGCCACCCCTGGGGACAGGCCGGGAAGTGCCACCATCCCTGTCAGGGACAGCTCATCCCTGGGCAGTGCCGCCTCTGGGGACAGGCCTGTCACCAGGAGTGCCACCATCCCCACCAGGGACAGCCCAGCTGGTGGCAGTGCCACTGTCCCCGTCAGGGACAGCCCATCCAGGGCCAGCCCTGGGGACAGGCCGGTCACCAGGAGTGCCACTGTCCCCACTGTCCCTTCCAAGGCCAGCCCATCCAGTGGCAGTGCCACCCCTGGGGACAGGCCGGGCAGGGGCAGTGCCACCGTCCCCAGTAAGGACAGCACATCCAGGGACGGTGGCACCCCTGGGGACAGGCCGGATGGTGGCAGTGCCACTGTCCCCATCAGGGACAGCTCACCCAGAGACAGTGCCACCTCTGGGGACAGGCCGGTCACCAGGAGTGCCACCATTCCCACCAGGGACAGCTCGGCTGGTGGCAGTGCCACTGTTCCTGTCAGGGACAAGCCCATCAGTGGCAGTGCCACCATCCCAGTCAGGGACAGCCCATCCAGGGCCAGTGCCACCCCTGGGGACAGGCCTGTCACCAGGAGTGCCACCATCCCTGTCAGGGACAGCCCAGCTGGTGGCAGTGCCACTGTCCCCAGTAAGGACAGCTCACCCAGAGACAGTGCCAGCCCTGGGGACAGGCCTGTCACCAGGAGTGCCACCATCCCCACAAGTGACAGTCTGGCTGGTGGCAGTGCCACTGTCCCCAGTAAGGACAGCTCACCCAAGGCCAGTGCCACCCCTGGGGACAGGCAGGGCAGGGCCAGTGTCACCATCCCTGGCAGGGACAGGTCACCCAGAGACAGTGCCACCCCTGGGGACAGGACAGTCAGAGACAGTGCCACCCCTGGGGACAGGTTGGGCAGAGACAGTGCCACCATCCCTGGCAGGGACAGGTCACCCAGAGACAGTGCCACCCCCGGGGACAGGACAGTCAGAGACAGTGCCACCCCTGGGGACAGGCAGGGCAGGGCCAGTGCCACCATCCCTGGCAGGGACAGGTCACCCAGAGACAGTGCCACCTGTGGGGACAGGTTAGTCAGAGACAGTGCCACCCCTGGATACAGGTTAGTCAGAGACAGTGCCACCTGTGGGGACAGGTTAGTCAGAGACAGTGCCACCATCCCTGTCAGGGACAGCGCAGCCAGGGCCACTGCTGTTGGGGACAGGCCAGTCAGGAGCAATGCCACCATTGGGGACAGGCTGGGCAGGAACAGTGCCACCATTGGGGACAGGCCGGGCAGGGACAGTGCCACCACTGGGGACAGGAGCAGTGGCAGTGCCACCCCTGGGGACAGGCCAGGCAGTGCCACCGTCCCCATCAGGGACAGGTCACCCAGGGACAGTGGCACTGGTGACAGGCCAGGCAGGGGTGGTGGCACCATCAGGGACAGGCAGGGCAGGGACAGTGCCACCACTGGGGACAGGCCAGGTAGGGACAGTGCCACTTTCCCTCTCAAGGACAGTTCATCCAGGGACAGTGCCACCCCTGGGGACAGGCCAGGCAGGAGCAGTGCCACTGTCCCAATCAAGGACAGCACAGCCAGGGCCAGTGCCACCACTGGGGACAGGCCAGGCAGGGACAGTGCCACCCCTGGGGACAGGCCAGGCAGGAGCAGTGCCACCACTGGGGACAGGCAGATCAGGGGCAGTGCCACCCCTGGGGACAGGCCAGGCAGGAGCAGTGCCAGCAGTGGGGACAGGCCAAGCAGTGCCACCGTCTCCAGCAGGGACAGGTCACCCAGGGCCAGTGGCACTGGGGACAGGAGCAGTGGCAGTGCCACCATCCCTGTCAGGGACAGGTCACCCAGAGACGGTGGCACCGCTGGGGACAGGAGCAATGGCAGGGACAGGTCACACAGGCCCGGTGACTTTGGGGACAGACTGGGCAGTGTCACCGTGCCCATCAGGGACAGGCCACCCAGAGACAGTGACAGTGGGGACAGGAGCAGTGGCAGTGCCACCCTGCCCGTCAGGGACAGATCACACAGGGCCAGTGGCTCTGGGGACAGGAGCAGTGGCAGTGCCACCCTGCCCGTCAGGGACAGGCCACCCAGGCCCAGTGACAGTGGGGACAGGAGCAGTGGCAGTGCCACCCTGCCCGTCAGGGACAGGCCACCCAGGCCCAGTGACAGTGGGGACAGGAGCAGTGGCAGTGGCACCATCTCCAGCAGGGACAGATCACACAGGGCCAGTGGCACTGGGGACAGGAGCAGTGGCAGTGCCACCATCCCCGTCAGGGACAGGTCACCCAGAGACAGTGGCACCGTTGGGGACAGGAGCAGTGGCAGTGCCACCATCCCCGTCAGGGACAGGTCACCCAGAGACAGTGGCACTGGGGACAGGCCGGGCAGGGACAGGTCACACAGGGCCAGTGCCACCATGCTCAGCAGGGACAGGCCACCCAGGCCCAGTGACAATGGGGACAGGAGCAGTGGCAGTAGCACTGTCCCTGTCAGGGACAGGCCATACAGGCCCAGTGACAGTGGGGACAGGAGCAGTGACACCAGTGGGGACAGGCCTGGCAGTGCCACCATCCCTGTCAGGGACAGGCCACCCAGGCCCAGTGACTTTGGGGACAGACTGGGCAGTGCCACCGTGCCCAGCAGGGACAGGCCACCCAGGCCCAGTGACTTTGGGGACAGGAGCAGTGGCACCAGTGGGGACAGGCCTGGCAGTGCCACCGTGCCCAGCAGGGACAGATCACACAGGGGCAGTGACAGTGGGGACAGGAGCAGTGGCAGTGCCACCCTGCCCAGCAGGGACAGGCCACCCAGGCCCAGTGACAGTGGGGACAGACCGGGCAGGAGCAGTGGCACTGTCCCTGTCAGGGACAGCCCAGCTGAGGGCAGTGGCACTGTCAGGGCCATGCCAGTCTCTGCCAGTGTCACTGTCCTTGTTGGGGACAGGCCAGTCAGTAGGAGTGGCACCACTGGGGACAGGCTGGTCACAGACAGTGACACTGTTGGGGACAGGCTGGTCACTGACAGTGACACTGTTGGGGACAGGCTGGTCACTGACAGTGACACCGTTGGGGACAGGCTGGTCACAGACAGTGACACTGTTGGGGACAGGCTGGTCACTGACAGTGGCACCGTTGGGGACAGGCTGGTCACTGACAGTGACACTGTTGGGGACAGGCTGGTCACTGACAGTGGCACCGTTGGGGACAGGCTGGTCACTGACAGTGACACCGTTGGGGACAGGCTGGTCACTGACAGTGACACTGTTGAGGACAGGCTGGTCACAGACAGTGACACCGTTGGGGACAGGCTGGTCACTGACAGTGACACCGTTGGGGACAGGCTGGTCACTGACAGTGACACTGTTGGGGACAGGCTGGTCACTGACAGTGGCACTGTTGGGGACAGGCTGGTCACTGACAGTGGCACCCCTCCTGCCAGGGACTGTCCCTCCAGGGACAGTGGCACTCCAGGGGACAGGCCATTTGCTGGCAGTGCCACTGTCCCCGTCAGGGACAGCCTATCCAGGGGCACTGCCACCATCGTGGACACGCCTGTCACCGCCAGTGCCACCATCCCCGTCAGGGACAGCCCGTTCTGGGCCAGTGACACCGCTGGGGACAGCTCGGTGGCTGGCAGTGCCACCGTCCCCATCAGGGACTGCCCGTCCAGGGGCACTGCCACCATCGTGGATGCGCTGGTCACTCTCAGTGGCACCGTGATGGACAGGAGGATCCTGGGCAGTGTCACTGTCCCCGTCAGGGCCAGCCTGTCCAGGGGCACTGCCACCATCGTGGACACGCCCGTCTTTGTCAGTGCCACCGTCCTGGTCGGGGACTCCATCCCCAGGGTCACCGCCACCATCGTGGAATCCAGGGTGCCCGGCCGTGCCATCCTCGGGGACACGCTGGCCTGTGGCAGTGCCACCATCCCCGGCAGGGACGGTGCCACTGTCACCTTCCCGGGCTGGCCGGGCAGGGACGGTGTCACCGTCCCTCGTGGGGACTGGTCTGGTGGGGACAGTGCCACCATCCCTCGTGGGGACTGGTCTGGCAGGGACAGTGCCACTGTCCCCATCCGGGTGTGCCCATCCAGGGACAGTGCCACCACCTCTGACAGGGACAGTGCCACCATTCCTCGTGGGGACTGGTCTGGTGGGGACAGTGCCACCATCCCTCGTGGGGACTGGTCTGGCAGGGACAGAGCCACCGCCTCTGTCAGGGAGTGTCCATCCAGGGACGGTGCCACCACCTCTGACAGGGACAGTGCCACCATCCCTCGTGGGGACTGGTCTGGCAGGCACAGTGTCACTGTCCCCATCAGGGAATGCCCGTCCAGGGACAGTGCCACCACCTCTGTCAGGGAGTGCCCATCCAGGGACGGTGTCACCGTCCCTCGAGGGGATTGGTCTGGTGGGGACAGTGCCACCATCCCTCGTGGGGACTGGTCTGGCAGGGACAGTGCCACCATCTGTGACAGGGACTGGCCAGGCAGGGACAGTGTCACTGTCCCCATCAGGGAATGCCCGTCCAGGGACAGTGCCACCACCTCTGTCAGGGAGTGCCCATCCAGGGACGGTGTCACCGTCCCTCGAGGGGATTGGTCTGGTGGGGACAGTGCCACCATCCCTCGTGGGGACTGGTCTGGCAGGGACAGTGCCACCATCTGTGACAGGGACTGGCCAGGCAGGGACAGTGCCACTGTCCCCATCCGGGAGTGCCCATCCAGGGACAGTGCCACCACCTCTGTCAGGGAGTGCCCATCCAGGGACGGTGTCACCGTCCCTCGAGGGGACTGGCCAGGCAGGGACAGTGCCACTGTCCCCATCCGGGTGTGCCCATCCAGGGACGGTGTCACCGTCCCTCGTGGGGACTGGCCAGGCAGGGACAGTGCCACCATCCCTGTTGGGGCCAGGTCAGTGGGTGGCACTGCCACCGTCCCCATCCGGGAGTGCCCATCCAGGGGCAGTGCCACCCTTGGGGACAGACACGTCACTGGCAGTCCCCCCATCACGGACACACCCAGCAGTGGCAGCGCCACCATCCCTGACAGGGACTGCCCTTCCCGGGGCGGTGCCACCACGGGGGACAGGCCTGGCAGTGCCACCCTTGGGGACAAGCCGGGCAGTGCCACCGCGCCCTCCAGGCCCATCACGCCCGCCCGCGTCAGCGTCATCAGGGATGGCAGGACGGGCACCAGGGTGGCACTGCGGGGTCACAGCCAGGCCGGGTCACCCCTGGGGGACACGCAGGGACACACGAGGGCGGGCACAGGCGTGGGGTCCCCTGCGTCACACCAATAAAAACCAGTAAAAACCAGTGCGGCTGTGGCGTCCGTGAGCCCGGGCGCTGGGAGGGGACATGGGAAGTGGGGAGGGGACAGGGGGAGTGGGGAGGGGACACTGGAAGAGGGGAGGGACATTGGCACTGGGAGGGGACACTGGAAGAGGGGAGGGACACTGGCACTGGGAGGGGACACGGGAAGGGGGGAGGGGACAGGGGGAGTGGGGAGGGGACACTGGCACTGGGAGGGGACACTGGAAGAGGGGAGGGGACACTGGAAGAGGGGAGGGGACACTGGAAGAGGGGAGGGGACATTGGCACTGGGAGGGGACACTGGCACTGGGAGGGGACACTGGAAGAGGGGAGGGACATTGGCACTGGGAGGGGACACGGGGAGTGGGAAGGGGACACTGGCACTGGGAGGGGACACTGGCACTGGGAGGGGACACTGGAAGAGGGGAGGGGACACTGGAAGAGGGGAGGGGACACTGGAAGAGGGGAGGGGACACTGGCACTGGGAGGGGACACTGGCACTGGGAGGGGACACTGGAAGAGGGGAGGGACATTGGCACTGGGAGGGGACACTGGCACTGGGAGGGGACACTGGAAGAGGGGAGGGGACACTGGAAGAGGGGAGGGGACATTGGCACTGGGAGGGGACACTGGCACTGGGAGAGGACAGGGACGAGGAGGAGGACAACCCGTGTCACCCCTCCCGGCTTGGTGACAGCGACAGCCGAGGCGATTTCCCCCCCAAAATCGCCGATTTTCTCCCAAAATCGCCGATTTTCGTCAAGCGCGGGAGCCACGGGGGCGCCTGGGGCTCGCCCCGCCCCCAAGCACAACGAAACCACGCCCACCACCCCATATAAGGACACAAACCCCGCCCCCTTCGGCATCCGGTGTGTTGGCAACGCCCACCGAAGGCACAAAGCCACGCCCACCCAGTACAGCACCAAACCACGCCCCACGGATGTATTAAGTATGCAAACCACGCCCACATATCCATATTAGGACATAAGCCACGCCCTCGGCAGCAAACCCCGCCCCCCTTTCCCGCGCCGCCGGCCCGCCAGGGGGCGCGGTGGCGCGCCGGCCGCCCCTCAGCCCCGTGAGGCGGCTCCGGGCCGGGCCTGGGGAGGCTCCGAGCGGCCCCGCTCCACCGGCCCCGCTCCGCTCCGGCCCCGCTCCACCGGCCCCGCTCCACCGGCCCCTTTCAGACCCCTCCGCTCCTCTCCCCGCGGCTCCCGATCTTCTCCGCTCCCCTGAGGTGAGCCCGGCCCAGCCGCAGCCTCGCCGGCCTCTCCGCGGCCTCCTCCTCCATCGCCCCCCCCCCTTTCCCCGCCTCAGCCCGGTCCTCCCGGCGGGGCCGCGGCCGCTCCGTGTCCGGCCTCGCTTCCTCCTCCTCATCCTCCTCCTCCTCCTCCTCATTCTCTTTCTTCTTCTCCTTCTCCTTCTTCTCCTCCTTTTCCTTCTCCTCCTGCTGCTCCTGGTTCCTCCCGCCAGCGCTTCGTGGCGCAGGAGCTGGGCAGGAATTCCCCTTTCCCTCACGGAGCATCTGGTGGCGATTTTGGGATGATTTTCCGGTGACTTTATGGTGATTTTTTGTGCTGATTTTGTGCTGTTTTGGTGCTGATTTTGGGGTGTTTTGGTGCTGATTTTGGGGTGTTTTTCCCCTCAGCAGCCGCCGGTGCCCGGGATGAGCCGCCCGCGCCGGCCTCAGGGCCGGGCTCGCCCAGCGGAGCCTCGCGGGATGGGATCACTCCAGGTACCTCATCCCAATTTTCCTCTTCCTTTTCCCAAGGAATTCCTCCCAAAGCCCCGCTCCCCGCGGGGGAAGTGGCGCAATTCCCCCTTTCCAGAGCCTTTTCCAGCCGATTTTCCTCGTGAGGATTTGCCAACCTTTCCCCCCGCCCCCGCTGCCGGGGCCATCTGGTGCCTCTGGGAGCTTTGGAATTGCCCAAAATCCCCTCTTAAATTCCAGGGGTTACGTAAAATTGGGATTGGCGATGGTCACTCAACCCCTCTGGAATGTTTTCCCAGGAAAACTTCGGCTGGAGTTGGTGGGAAGTTTGAGTAATGAGAAATAATTACATTTAATCCCTCCCTTTTTATTCCCTCCGCTTCCCTATAATCCGGGAGGGAATAACTGAGTGGAAAAGGGGATTTTCCAGCTTTTTTTTTTCCCCCCTGGAATTATTGAGGTTTTGGAGTTCTTCCTGGTGTGGATTCCATGGATCTACTGCTGAAAATAATTCCTGATTTCTTCCTTGGAATTCTGAGTGGGATTTTAGGGCTCTGCTCCTGGAATTCCTGGGAGATTTCTGCTGAAATCCTGGGTGATTTCTGCTCCTGAAATTCCTGGATAATTTCTGGAATTCCTGGCTGATTTCTCCTCCTGGAATTCCTGGGTGATCCCTGCCACAGATTTCC
Source organism: Pseudopodoces humilis (assembly GCF_049639895.1). Classification (NCBI taxonomy): domain Eukaryota; kingdom Metazoa; phylum Chordata; class Aves; order Passeriformes; family Paridae; genus Pseudopodoces; species Pseudopodoces humilis. The sequence goes on from NC_142230.1 coordinate 218,171, forward strand.
TGGATAATTTATGATCTCACAGTTCAGGGTCCATGCTTGGATCAGCCCAGGAGCTGTGCTTGGGATCCAGCTGGGAATGTCGATTCCTGCTTTTTTTTTCCCGCTTTTTCCCAGTTTATTTCCTAACTTTTGGGGAAAAAAAAAAAACCCCAAAAAAACTAACTTGGAAAACGTCAAAAAGTGGGAATTTCTATATGAAATGTGATCCTTGTGAGGAGAGGATTCCAGGATGAATCCTCTGGGATTTCTGGGAAGCGGGAAAAGCTTTGGATGTGTTTTTTTGGGATGAGGCAAAAGCTTTGGGAAAAGAGGGAATTTTTTTTTAGCCTGGAGCCTTGGATTTGGGATTGGGATAGAAGAGGAAAATTTGGGATATGTGGAAAAACAGGGATGGGAATTGTGGGGAAGTGTGGAATCCTGAATTTCCACGCCCATTTTTTTTTGGGGATTCGTTGAAAAATGGATTTTTTTTTCCCCACTTCTCACGGGGTTTTTGGGATCTAAGAGCCACAAAAATTTCTGGAATGTGGGATTTGGAGCGCCGGGAATGGCGGAAATGGAGCAAAACTCTCAGACTTCGATCAGGATTTGGGCATTTGGGACTTGATGGAAAAGAAGTGAGGAAAAAAAGAGGGAAAAAAAGGGAAAAGTGGTATCTGGGATGTGAGCTTGGTTTGGATCACTTGGAATATTTAGGGAGAATTCCTGAGGATTTTTCCCTCCTTTCTTTGGGAGTTGGAAAAATAAAAGGGATAAAGCAAATCCTTAAATTAACATGGAAAAATCTGAAATTAATTGGGAAAAATCCTGAATTAACAGGGAAAAAATTGACATCATCTTCCCTTCAGGTGTATCCTGGGTTTCTCCCCTTGAATCCCATCCCTAATCCCAAATTTTTTCCCAATTTCCCCCAGTTTGGAGCTGCCCCACCCCCTCCTCTGCTCCTCCTCTTGAATCCTATCCCCAATCCCATTTTTTTCCCAAATTTAATCCAATTTTTCCCAAATTTCATCCCAATTTTTCCCCAGTTTCATCCCAATTTTTACCCCAATTTCATCCTGATGTTGTTTCCCAATTTCATCCCAATTTTTGCTCAATTTCATCCCAATATTTGCCCAATTTCAAACCAGTTTTTCCCCAATTGAATCCAGATTTTTTTCCCAGTTTCATCCCAATTTTTCTCAATTTCACCTCAATGTCTCCCAAATTTCACCCCAATTTTTTCCCAATTTAATGCAAAATTTCCTTCAATTTAATCCAAATTTTTCCCCAATTTAATCCAAAATTTCCCTCAATTTAATCCAGACTTTTCCCCAATTTAATCCAAATTTTCCTCCAGTTTAATCCAAATTTTTCTCCAGCTTCATCCCAGTTTTTTCTTAATTTCATCCCAATTTCATCCCAATTTTTTCCCAATTTAACCCAAAATTTCCTTCCATTTAATCCAAATTTTCCCACAATTTAACCCAAACTTTTCCCCAATTTAATCCAAACTTTTCCCCAATTTAATCCAAATTTTTCCCTATTTTCACCCCAATTTTTCCCAAATTTCACCCCAGTTTTTCCCAAACTTCACCCCAACTTTTCCCAAATTTCACCCCAACTTTTCCCAAACTTCACCGCAACTTTTCCCAAATTTCACCCCAATTTTTCCCAGTTCTTTTCCCTATTTTTTCCCCAATTTTTTCCCCGACTCATCCCGATTTTCCTTGCGTTTTTCCAGCTCTGAGCCGCGCCGCCCCTGCTCCATCATGGGCGACTCTCCGGTCGGGAGCAGCCCCCCGGATGCGGGCAATTCCCAAGGGAACGGCTCCGGGGGCGGCTCCGGGGGCGCCGGCTCTTCCCTCAGCGTCATCACGGAGGGCGTGGGCGAGCTGGCCCTCATCGACGCCGAGGTGGCCAAGAAAGCCTGCGAGGAGGTCCTGGAGAAGGTCAAGCAGCTCCACGGATCCTCTCCCGACTCCATTCCCAACGGAGCCAGCTGCCAGATCCGCTGCCTGGACGATCCGCCGGGGTCGCGGATCCGCGAGGAAGAGGAGGAGAGCTGCGGCGCGGCCCGGACGGCGCTGCGGCGCCAACACCAAGCCAAGCAGTCGTGGCTGCTCCGCCTCTTCGAATCCAAACTCTTCGACGTCTCCATGGCCATGTCCTACCTGTACAACTCCAAGGAACCCGGAGTACAGGCGTACATCGGGAACCGCCTGTTCTGCTTCCGCGACGAGGAGGTGGATTTTTACCTCCCGCAGCTCCTCAACATGTACATCCACATGGACGAGGACGTCGGCGACGCCATCAAGCCCTACATCGTCCACCGCTGCCGCCAGAGCATCGACTTCTCGCTGCGCTGCGCGCTCCTGCTCGGGGCGTACTCCTCGGATATGCACATCTCCACCCAGCGGCATTCCCGAGGAACCAAACTCCGCCGGCTCATCCTTTCCGACGAGCTGAAGCCGGCGGGGAGGAGGAGGGAGGTGGGAGGCGCCGCTCCCGGAGCCGACACGGGGCTGTCGCCTTCCAAACGGACTCACCAGAGGTCCAAGTCGGACGCCACCGTGTCCATCAGCCTCAGCAGCAACCTGAAGCGCACGGCCAGCAATCCCAAGGTGGAGAGCGAGGAGGAGGTAAAGGTCGGGGTGTTCCCCTGGGAATTCCGTGGGAAAAGCGGGTGTGGGGTTGGGGTTCTGCTCCAAGGCTCAGGGAAAATCTTGGGATTGTGTCTTGGGATTGATCCCAGAGATCTTTTGGGATGGGATTGGGATTGTGCTCCAAGGCTCAGCCAGCGATCCCAAGGGGTTGTGCCTTGAGGATTGATCCCAGAGAGGGTTGGGGTTGTTCCCTGGGAATTGATCCCAGTGGGAGATCTTTGTGGGGTTGGGGTTCTGCTCCAGGGAACTGGGATTGATCCCAGAGATCTTCTGGGATTGGGGTTGTGCCTTGGGATTGATCCCAGAGATCTTTTGGGATGGGATTGGGATTGGGCTCCAAGGTTCAGCCAGCGATCCCAAGGTGGAGAGCGAGGAGGAGGTAAAGGTTGGGGTGTTCCCCTGGGAATTCCGTGGGAAAAGCGGGTGTGGGGTTGGGGTTCTGCTCCAGGGAACTGGGATTGATCCCAGAGATCTTTTGGGATTGGGGTTGTGCCTTGGGATTGATCCCAGAGATCTTTTGGGATGGGATAGGGATTGTGCTCCAAGGCTCAGCCAGCGATCCCAAGGTGGAGAACGAGGAGGAGGTAAAGGTTGGGATGTTCCCCTGGGAATTCTGTGGGAAAAGCGGGTGTGGGGTTGGGGTTCCCAGGAATTCCTGGGAAATGGATCAGGAATCCAAGGTTTGATCCTGCTGGGAATTCTTCTGGGAATCCTTGGAAGGAGCCAGGGATTGTTTCCAACTCTGGGACTCCAAGGACTTGGGATTCATCCCAGAGCTCCTCCAGGGTTGTGGTTGTACCTTGGGATTCATCCCAGAGATCTTCTGGGATTGGGGTTGTGCCTTGGGATTGATCCCAGAGATCTTTTGGGATTGGGATTGTGCCTTGGGATTGATCCCAGAGATCTTTTGGGATTGGGATTGTGCCTTGGGATTGATCCCAGAGATCTTTTGGGATTGGGGTTGTGCCTTGGGATTGATCCCAGAGATCTTTTGGGATTGGGATTGTGCCTTGGGATTGATCCCAGAGATCTTCTGGGATTGGGATTCTGCTCCAAGGCTCATCCTGCTGGGAAAGGGATCTCCAGGGACTTGGGAGTCATCCCAGAGATCTTCTGGGATTGGGGTTTTTGGGATCGGGATTGGGATTGTGCCTTGGGATTCATCCCAGATCTCCTCCAGGGTTGTGGTTGTACCTTGGGATTCATCCCAGAAATTTTTTGGGATTGGGATTGGGATTGTGCCATGGGATTGATCCCAGAGATCTTCTGGGACTGGGATTCTGCTCCAAGGCCGATCCCGGCCTGCTGGGAATCACGGGATGAGCCGGGAATTGCGAGCGGGAAAATCCGGCGCTTCCCAAATCTGGGAAAAACGAAACCTCCGGAGGGTGGAATCCACCCCAGGGAAACTGGGAATGGTTGGGAACAACTGGGAATGAATGGGAATGACTGGGAATGGCTGGGAATCACTGGGAATGGTTGGGAACAAATGGGAATGAATGGGAATGGCTGGGAATGAATGGGAATGGTTGGGAATGACTGGGAATGAATGGGAATGGCTGGGAATGGCTGGGAATGGCTGGGAATGAATGGGAATGGTTTGAAATGACTGGGAATGAATGGGAATGGCTGGGAATGAATGGGAATGGCTGGGAATGACTGGGAATGGCTGGGAATGAATGGGAATGGTTTGAAATGACTGGGAATGACTGGGAATGGCTGGGAATGAATGGGAATGGTTTGAAATGACTGGGAATGAATGGGAATGGCTGAGAATGACTGGGAATGGTTGGGAATGGTTGGGAATGGTTGGGAATGGTTTGAAATGACTGGGAATGAATGGGAATGGCTGGGAATGACTGGGAATGAATGGGAATGAATGGGAATGAATGGGAATGGCTGGGAATGAATGGGAATGGCTGGGAATGGCTGGGAATGACTGGGAATGGCTGGGAATGACTGGGAATGAATGGGAATGAATGGGAATGGCTGGGAATGACTGGGAATGAATGGGAATGGCTGAGAATGACTGGGAATGGTTGGGAATGACTGGGAATGAATGGGAATGGTTGGGAATGGTTGGGAATGACTGGGAATGACTGGGTATGGTTGGGAATGGCTGGGAATGGTTGGGAATGACTGGGAATGAATGGGAATGGTTGGGAATGGTTGGGAATGGTTGGGAATGAATGGGAATGGCTGGGAATGGTTGGGAATGAATGGGAATGGCTGGGTATGGTTGGGAATGGCTGGGAATGGTTGGGAATGACTGGGAATGAATGGGAATGGTTGGGAATGGCTGGGAATGGTTGGGAATGACTGGGAATGAATGGGAATGACTGGGAATGGTTGGGAATGGTTGGGAATGGTTGGGAATGGTTGGGAATGGCTGGGAATGGCTGGGAATGAATGGGAATGGCTGGGAATGGCTGGGAATGGTTGGGAACGGTTGGGAATGGCTGGGAATGGCTGGGAATGAATGGGAATGACTGGGAATGGTTGGGAATGGTTGGGAATGACTGGGAATGAATGGGAATGGCTGGGAATGGTTGGGAATGAATGGGAATGGCTGGGAATGAATGGGAATGGCTGGGTATGGTTGGGTATGAATGGGAATGGCTGGGAATGGCTGGGTATGGTTGGGAACGACTGGGATTGAATGGGAATGACTGGGAATGACTGGGAATGGCTGGGAATGAATGGGAATGAATGGGAATTCCCAGGAATTCCTGGGAAATGGATCAGGAATCCAAGGTTCGATCCTGCTGGGAATTCCGCTGGGAATCCTTGGAAGGAGCCAAGGATTGTTTCAAACTCTGGGAATTTGGGATGAGGATGGAAGGAAGGATTGGGAAGGAATTTTCCAGGCTGGATTCGGGATCAAAACGCCCCGGAAAAATCCGGGGCCGTTCCCTCTGGGATGAATTTTTAATATGGAAAAGGAGGAGGTGGAAACCAGAGCTTTTCCATAAATTATGGATGAGGAAACTCCTGGAAACGATCCAGAAAAAACTGGGAAAGCACAAAACCGGGGAGACTCCAGCCCTGGATCCCAAATATCCCTCAAAAATCCCGGAATTCTTGGAAGCGTTGGGTGGTTTTCCCTCAGGAATCCGGGAATTCCGTGGAAAAAGCTGGGAAAATTGACGGGAAATGATCCCAAAACTCAAAATTTGGGATCATTTCCCATCAGTTTTCCCTCCGTGTGGGATCCCAACCTGGTTGTCCCGTTTTTTATGGGAATTTTTGGGAATTTTGGCCCCAGAATTCCCGGTTTTCACATGAGGAAGCTCCACTGGATCCCTTTCAGGAAGGAAATTGTGGAATGATGGAGTCCAAGCGCTGGAATTTCGGGATATTTGGGATGGGAATCCCTTGGGATAGAGCTTGGAGGGAAATGTGACAATCGCAGGAAAATTCTTGGGAGAAATCAGGAATTCCTCCGGGATTCAAATGGCCCCAAAAATTGGGATTCGGGGAATTTTCGGGATCGTTTCCGTGGGAATGCTGAAATTAGGGATAAACTGGAATCCAGGGAAGGAGGAAAAACATGGATTTGGTGATGGAACAGGTCAGAAATCCAAGGAATTCGGAGCTGGATCCATCCTGGTCCTTCTGGGCTGGGATAATGAATCCCGGAGAGGAGGAAAACCGGGAAAATCCTGGGAATTCTGCTCCGCTTTGATCCCATCCCGCTTGAGATCCGTGGGATTTTCCTTCCCGGGAAAAATCCGCAGGAATTCCAAGGGGATGGGACCAAAATAAAAAAACTTGGGAATTGCTGGAAGTGAACCCGGAGCTAAACTTTGCTTTTTCTCCCCCTTTTCCCTTTTTCCTTCCTCTCTTCCCTATGGAAAAAAAAAAAAAAAATTCCCAAAAAAAACTGCCCCAAATTCCCCTTTTTTTCCTGCTTTTCCCAGGAATTCTCCTCGAGTACGGAAAGCCTGGATAAATCCCTGGCTCCCGTAAGTTCCGATCCCATTTTCCGGAGGTTCCCTCTTTCCTGCCGCAGCATTTCCTCGATTTCCGACCCTCTGGAATTTCCCAGCATTCCCCAGATATTCCCAAAAAAAAAAAAAACAACCAAACACCAAAACCTCGGAATGGGAATTCCAGGAAAATTCATTCCCCTTGGATAAAATCAAGAAAAAAAAAAAAAAAATCCCATTTTTCCCATCTGGGAATGAGGAAATTCCCGTTTTTCCCGTGCAGGTGGAAGAGGAAATGCTGTTTTCCCTTGGAATTCGGCTCCCAAAATTCTCGGCCGGATGGGATTAAGTTGCTTTTTTTTTTTTCCATGATTTTTTTTTTCCCCAACCAATCATTCCTTGATTTCATTAATTCCTTCTTTTTTTTTTTTTTTTTTAATTTTCCATGGAAATTCCAATCGAATCCTGGCGTTTTTCCCTGATTTTTCTCTCCAGAATGAGCCCTTTTCCCGTTTTTTTTTTTGTTTTGGAATCTTTCCCTCCTCTTCCCGGTGGGAATGCCTAGTCCATGATTTCCTCCAGCACGGGGGTTTTGGGGGAGAATTCCATGATTTTTTTTCCCGGGGATTCCTGGATTCCAGCCCGGCTCTGATCCCGCTGGCGATTCCCAGGGATCGTTCCCGCGCCCGGATTTGGGAATTTTGTTGGGATTTGATCCCAAATTTCGGGCTCGTCCTAAATCCTGCTGCTTTTTAGGGATAACGGGATGAGCTCCAAGCCCCAAATTCCCACCCAAAATTCCAGGAATTCCTTGATTTCCACCCATTCCTGCTCCTCCCAGCCCAGCCAACGGCTCCTCTCCGGGATTTCTTTTTCGGGAATCAACGGAAAACTGGGATAATTCCTTCATTCCCTATGGAATGTTCTGCAGGAATAATGGGAAGTCCTGGTGTGGGAAGGATCCTCGGGAATGCTGGGATGAGGAATGGGATGAAGAGGGAAATTCCCGGTGGAATTTCCCTTTGGATTGGGATGGGATGAAGAGGAGATTCCCACCTGGAAAACGAAGAGGAAAATTCCCTCTGGAATGGGATGAAATTTCCCTCGGGAATGGGATGAAGAGGAATTTTCCCTCTGGAATTTTCCCTCTGGAATTTCCCTTTGGATTGGGATGAAGAGGAATTTTCCCTCTGGAATTTTCCCTCTGGAATTTTCCCTCTGGAATTTCCCTTTGGATTGGGATGAAGAGGAAGATTCTCCCTGGAATTTTCCCTCTGGAATTTCCCTCGGGATTGGGATGAAGAGGAATTTTCCCTCTGGAATTTTCCCTCTGGAATTTCCCTTTGGATTGGGATGAAGAGGAAGATTCTCCCTGGAATTTCCCTTTGAATTGGGATGAAGACGAAGATTCCCTCTGGAATTTCCCCTCTGGAATGGGATGGAATTTCCCAGCGCCTCTGGCTTGGAAGGTCCAAGATTCCCAAGTTTCCCGCTGGAAATCCCGGAATTCCAGAGGCTCCGAACGGATCCCGGCACCGCTGGAATATTCCTGAGGTTGGGAGAAGATCCTTGGGAAGCGTTTTGGGATCCCTGGAAAAGCCGGGAATCCCAAAACTCCCCCGGATCCAGAGGGATCCCCGGATGGATCCCAGATTCCCAAATTCCTTGGGATATTCCGCCGGGAAAAGCTTTTCCTGGTATTCCGAGGGGACAAAATCCACGGAAAACCTGGATGGGAGGATCACGAAGCTCAGAACCACCGGAATTCCGCGGGAAAATCCGGGAAGCATCCCGGTTTTCGCAGGAATGGGATTCAATCCACGGAGAGCCGCTGGGATTTTTGGGATCCGGCCGCGATCGGGAACCTCTGGAATATTTCTCCAGCTGGGGGCAGGGAAGCCGAGCGTTATCCTGGAATTCCTGAGGGAATTTTTGGACATGGACTAGAAATCCAACGGATTCCCAGCTGGGAATGCCCATCCCGATCCTTCTTTTCCCTGATTTTTCCCGATCCTTTCCTTTGGCTGCGCGATATTCCCGGGTTTTTTTTTTTTTTCCCGTGCGTGGCTTTCTGCATGCGCCTCTTCCAGCATGATCCCGAAAAATCGGCCCTCGGCTGTTCCCGAGGTTTGGGAATGTGGAGCGGGAATTTGGGATCCGTGAGGGGGAGGGAGGGGCTCCTGCATCCAAAGGGAAATCCCGAATCCCGGTGGGATTGTTGGATTGGGACGCCTCGGGAATCGATCCCGGGGATCCCGGTCATCCCAAATCCCGGGAATCTGGGTTATCCCAAATGCCGGGAATCCCGAGGGGGATCCAGAGGAATGGGAGTGAGGATCCTCCCAAATCCCGGGAATCTGGGTTATCCCAAATCCCGGGAATCCCGAGGGGGATCCAGAGGGATGGGAGTGAGGATCCTCCCAAATCCCGGGAATCTGGAGGGGGATCCAGAGGGATGGGAGTGAGGATCCTCCCAAATCCCGGGAATCTGGAGGGGGATCCAGAGGAATGGGAGTGAGGATCCTCCCAAATCCCGGGAATCTGGAGGGGGATCCAGAGGGATGGGAGTGAGGATCCTCCCAAATCCCAGGAATCTGGGTCATCCCAAATCCCGGGAATCTGGGTTACCCCAAATCCCGGGAATCTGGAGGGGGATCCAGAGGGATGGGAGTCAGGATCATCCCAAAAATCCGGGAATCTGGGTCATCCCAAATCCCGGGAATCTGGAGGGGGATCCAGAGGGATGGGAGAGAGGATCCTCCCAAATCCTGGGAATCTGGGTTATCCCAAATCCCGGGAATCTGGGTTACCCCAAATCCCGGGAATCTGGAGGGGGATCCAGAGGAATGGGAGAGAGGATCCTCCCAAATCCTGGGAACCTGGGTTATCCCAAATCCCGGGAATCTGGAGGGGGATCCAGAGGAATGGGAGAGAGGATCCTCCCAAATCCCGGGAATCTGGAGGGGGATCCAGAGGGATGGGAGAGAGAATCCTCCCAAATCCTGGGAACCTGGGTTATCCCAAATCCCGGGAATCTGGGTTATCCCAAATCCTGGGAATCTGGAGGGGGATCCAGAGGGATGGGAGTCAGGATCATCCCAAAAATCCGGGAATCTGGGTCATCCCAAATCCCGGGAATCTGGAGGGGGATCCAGAGGGATGGGAGTCAGGATCCTCCCAAATCCATGAGCTCCAGATCCTCCCAAATCCTGGGAATGGGAATAATCCCAGATCCCAGGAATCCAGTGAGATCCCGCTGGGAATGTCGGCTCTGGAATTCTGGGAGGAAGGAAAAGCCGCTGGGGGATGGGTGGGGATCCCAAATTTCCGGGATTTGGGAAGAGGGAGGGGAAGGGAAGAGAAGGGAAAAGTGGGAAGAGGGAAGGACAGGAATGAGGGAGGAGCAGGAATTTGTTCCCAATAAACCAGTGACGTCAGCTTCATTTCCCTCCCGTTTTCCCACCTTTTTTCCATGGAATCCCTTTCCCAGCCGGCCCGGCTGAGCCCGGAATGGGAAGAGCTGGAAAAGGGGAGGAGGGAAAAGCAGGAAAAGGGAAGATCAGGAATTAGGGAAGATCAGGAATTAGGGAAGATCAGGAATTAGGGAAGATCAGGAATTAAGGAAGGACATGAATGGGAGATTAGCAGGAATTTTCTCCCAGTATTGACATCAGCTCCACTTCCCTCCCGTTTTCCCACCTTTTTTCCATCGGATCCCTTTCCCAGCCGGCCCGGCTGAGCCCGGAATGGGAAGAGCTGGAAAAGGGAGGAGGGAAAAGCAGGAAAAGGGAAGATCAGGAAAAGGGAAGATCAGGAATTAGGGAAGGACAGAAATGAGGGAAGATTCCTGAATTTGCTCCCACTGAAACCCACTGACATCAGCTCCACTTCCCTCCCGTTTTCCCACCTTTTTTCCATGGAATCCCTTTCCCATCCAGCCTGGCTGAACCTTGGAATGGGAAGAGCTGGAAAAGAGAAGGAACTGGGGAAGGACAGAAATGAGGGAGGAGCAGGAATTGGGGAAGGACAGAAATGAGGGAGGAGCAGGAATTGGGGAAGGACAGAAATGAGGGAAGATCAGGAATTGGGGAAGGACAGAAATGAGGGAAGATCAGGAGTTGGGGAAGGACAGAAATGAGGGAAGATCAGGAATTAGGGAAGGACAGAAATGAGGGAAGATCAGGAGTTGGGGAAGGACAGAAATGAGGGAGGAGCAGGAATTGGGGAAGGACAGAAATGAGGGAAGATCAGGAATTGGGGAAGGACAGAAATGAGGGAAGATCAGGAGTTGGGGAAGGACAGAAATGAGGGAAGATCAGGAATTGGGGAAGGACAGAAATGAGGGAAGATCAGGAACTGGGGAAGGACAGAAATGAGGGAAGATCAGGAGTTGGGGAAGGACAGAAATGAGGGAGGAGCAGGAATTGGGGAAGGACAGAAATGAGGGAGGAGCAGGAACTGGGGAAGGACAGAAATGAGGGAGGAGCAGGAATTGGGGAAGGACAGAAATGAGGGAAGATCAGGAACTGGGGAAGGACAGAAATGAGGGAGGAGCAGGAATTGGGGAAGGACAGAAATGAGGGAGGAGCAGGAATTGGGGAAGGACAGAAATGAGGGAGGAGCAGGAATTGGGGAAGGACAGAAATGAGGGAGGAGCAGGAATTTGCTCCCACTGAAACCCACTGACATCACCTCCACTTCCCTCCCGTTTTCCCCCCTTTTTTCCATGGAATCCCTTTCCCAGCCGGCCCGGCTGGCTCCGGAGCGGGAATTCATCAAATCCCTGATGGCCATCGGGAAGCGCCTGGCCACACTCCCCACCAAGGAGCAGAAGACTCAGCGCCTCATCTCGGAGCTGTCCCTGCTCAACCACAAACTGCCGGCGCGCGCCTGGCTGCCCACGGCCGCCTTCCAGCACCACGTGGTCAGGGTGCCGCACTCCCAGGCCGTGGTGCTCAACTCCAAGGATAAGGTACGGGAAAACGGGATCTGGGAATGGTGGGAATGGGATTTGGGAATGGGATCTGGGGTTTGGGAATGGTGGGAATGGGATTTGGGATGGGAAACGGGATCTGGGAATGGTGGGAATGGGATTTGGGATTTGGGAATGGTGGCGGTGCCACCTTCCAGCACCACGTGGTCAGGGTGCCGCACTCCCAGGCCGTGGTGCTCAACTCCAAGGATAAGGTACGGGAAAATGGGATTTGGGAATGGTGGGAATGGGATTTGGGATGGAAAACGGGATTTGGGAATGGTGGGAATGGGATTTGGGATGGGAAATGGGATTTGGGAATGGTGGGAATGGGATTTGGGATGGGAAATGGGATTTGGGATGGGAAATGGGATTTGGGATGGGAAATGGGATTTGGGAATGGTGGGAATGGGATTTGGGAATGGGATCTGGGGTTTGGGAATGGTGGGAATGGGATTTGGGGTTTGGGAATGGTGGGAATGGGATTTGGGATGGGAAACGGGATTTGGGAATGGTGGGAATGGGATTTGGGAATGGTGGGAATGGGATTTGGGGTTTGGGAATGGTGGGAATGGGATTTGGGAATGGTGGGAATGGGATTTGGGGTTTGGGAATGGTGGCGGTGCCGCCTTCCAGCACCACGTGGTCAGGGTGCCGCACTCCCAGGCCGTGGTGCTCAACTCCAAGGATAAGGTACGGGAAAACGGGATCTGGGAATGGTGGGAATGGGATTTGGGGTTTGGGAATGGGAAATGGGATTTGGGATGGGAAATGGGATTTGGGAATGGTGGGAATGGGATTTGGGATGGGAAATGGGATTTGGGATGGGAAATGGGATTTGGGATGGGAAATGGGGTTTGGGAATGGTGGGAATGGGATTTGGGAATGGGAAATGGGATTTGGGATGGGAAATGGGATTTGGGAATGGTGGGAATGGGATTTGGGGTTTGGGAATGGTGGGAATGGGATTTGGGATGGGAAACGGGATCTGGGAATGGTGGGAATGGGATTTGGGATTTGGGAATGGTGGCGGTGCCGCCTTCCAGCACCACGTGGTCAGGGTGCCGCACTCCCAGGCCGTGGTGCTCAACTCCAAGGATAAGGTACGGGAAAACGGGATTTGGGAATGGTGGGAATGGGATTTGGGATGGGAAATGGGATTTGGGATGGGAAATGGGATTTGGGATGGGAAATGGGATTTGGGAATGGTGGGAATGGGATTTGGGATGGGAAATGGGATCTGGGAATGGTGGGAATGGGATTTGGGATGGGAAATGGGATTTGGGAATGGGAAATGGGATTTGGGATGGGAAATGGGATCTGGGAATGGTGGGAATGGGATTTGGGAATGGTGGGAATGGGATTTGGGATGGGAAATGGGATTTGGGATGGGAAATGGGATTTGGGAATGGGAAATGGGATTTGGGAATGGTGGGAATGGGATTTGGGAATGGTGGGAATGGGATTTGGGATGGGAAATGAGATTTGGGATGGGAAATGGGATTTGGGATGGGAAATGGGATCTGGGAATGGTGGGAATGGGATTTGGGATGGGAAATGGGATTTGGGAATGGTGGGAATGGGATTTGGGATGGGAAATGGGATCTGGGAATGGTGGGAATGGGATTTGGGATGGGAAATGGGATTTGGGAATGGTGGGAATGGGATTTGGGATGGGAAATGGGATCTGGGAATGGTGGGAATGGGATTTGGGAATGGTGGGAATGGGATTTGGGATGGGAAATGGGATTTGGGATGGGAAATGGGATTTGGGAATGGTGGGAATGGGATTTGGGAATGGTGGGAATGGGATTTGGGAATGGTGGGAATGGGATTTGGGATGGGAAATGGGATTTGGGATGGGAAATGGGATTTGGGATGGGAAATGGGATTTGGGATGGGAAACGGGATCTGGGAATGGTGGGAATGGGATTTGGGATGGGAAACGGGATCTGGGAATGGTGGGAATGGGATTTGGGATTTGGGAATGGTGGCGGTGCCGCCTTCCAGCACCACGTGGTCAGGGTGCCGCACTCCCAGGCCGTGGTGCTCAACTCCAAGGATAAGGTACGGGAAAACGGGATTTGGGAATGGTGGGAATGGGATTTGGGATGGGAAATGGGATTTGGGAATGGGAAATGGGATTTGGGATGGGAAATGGGATTTGGGAATGGGAAATGGGATTTGGGATGGGAAACGGGATTTGGGAATGGTGGGAATGGGATTTGGGATTTGGGAAGTGCTGGGAATGGTGGGGAAGACTTGGAAGCGTCAATTCCAGGACCGGGAGCAACGGGAGACTCCTGGAGGTGTCAATTCCAGGACTGGGAAAGTTGGGACAGCTGGAATTGGACACAAACCCCTGAGAACCTCCAACTTCCAACCCCCTCTGGAATCTCCACCTTTTCCTCCCTCTCCAAACCCACGGATCCCCCGAAACAACAACCCCGGGAATATCCGGGATCCGACATTCCCAAATTCCCGCTTTTCCCAGGCTCCCTATTTAATCTACGTGGAAGTCCTGGAATGCGACAACTTCGACACGGCCAGCGTCCCGGCGCGGATCCCGGAGAACCGCATCCGGAGCACGCGCTCGGCCGAGAACCTTCCGGAATGCGGGATGGGCCCGGAGCAGAGAGCCGGGAGCTTCAGCACCGTCCCCAACTACGACAACGACGACGAGGCCTGGTCCGTGGATGACATCGTGGAGCTGCAGGTGGAGGTGGGAACGGTGGGAATGGGGTTTTCCAGAAGGTTCTGGGTGTTCTGGTGGCACCAGGACGGTGGGAATGGGGTTTTCCAGAAGGTTCTGGGTGTTCTGGTGGCCACCAGGATGGTGGGAATGGGGTTTTCCAGAAGGTTCTGGGTGTTCTGGTGGCACCAGGACGGTGGGAATGGGGTTTTCCAGAAGGTTCTGGGTGTTCTGGTGGCACCAGGACGGTGGGAATGGGGTTTTCCAGAAGGTTCTGGGTGTTCTGGTGGCAGCAGGATGGTGGGAATGGGGTTTTCCAGAAGGTTCTGGGTGTTCTGGTGGCACCAGGACGGTGGGAATGGGGTTTTCCAGAAGGTTCTGGGTGTTCTGGTGGCACCAGGACGGTGGGAATGGGGTTTTCCAGAAGGTTCTGGGTGTTCTGGTGGCCACCAGGATGGTGGGAATGGGGTTTTCCAGAAGGTTCTGGGTGTTCTGGTGGCAGCAGGATGGTGGGAATGGGGTTTTCCAGAAGGTTCTGGGTGTTCTGGTGGGCACCAGGATGGTGGGAATGGGGTTTTCCAGAAGGTTCTGGGTGTTCTGGTGGCACCAGGATGGTGGGAATGGGGTTTTCCAGAAGGTTCTGGGTGTTCTGGTGGCACCAGGATGGTGGGAATGGGGTTTTCCAGAGGGTCAGGGTCACCATGGAAGTGGGAATGGTGGGAATGGGATTTGATGGGATTTGATGGGATTTGATGGGATTTGATGGGATTTGATGGGATTTTTATGGGATTTCACAGGATTTTGTGGGGTTTGATGGGATTTGATGGGATTTGATGGGATTTGATGGGATTTTAATGGGATTTGATGGGATTTGATGGGATTTGATGGGATTTGATGGGATTTCACAGGATGTTGTGGGGTTTGATGGAATTTCAATGGGATTTTGTGGGGTTTGATGGGATTTTGATGGGATTTTATGGGGTTTGATGGGATTTTAATGGGATTTGATGGGATTTGATGGGATTTTAATGGGATTTGATGGGATTTTATGGGATTTGATGGGATTTTGATGGGATTTTGTGGGGTTTGATGGGATTTTATGGGATTTTAATGGGATTTGGTGGGATTTTGATGGGATTTTGATGGGATTTTATGGGATTTGATGGGATTTTGATGGGATTTTGATGGTATTTTGATGGGATTTTATGGGATTTGATGGGATTTGATGGGATTTGATGGGATTTTGATGGGTTTTGTGGGGTTTGATGGGATTTTGATGGGATTAGATGGGATTTTGTGGGGTTTGATGGGATTTTGATGGGATTTTGATGGGATTTTATGGGATTTTATGGGGTTTGATGGGATTTTGATGGGATTTTGATGGTATTTTGATGGGATTTTATGGGATTTGATGGGATTTGATGGGATTTTGATGGGTTTTGTGGGGTTTGATGGGATTTTGATGGGATTAGATGGGATTTTGTGGGGTTTGATGGGATTTGATGGGATTTGATGGGATTTTGATGGGATTTTGATGGGGTTTGATTGGATTTTATGGGATTTTATGGGGTTTGATGGGATTTTGATGGGATTTTGGTGGGGTTTTCCCGGGATTCCCGCAGCTCCCGGAGATGCACACCAACAGCTGCGACAACATCTCCCAGTTTTCCGTGGATTCCATCACCAGCCAGGAGAGCCGAGAGCCCGTCTTCATCGCCGCCGGAGACATCCGGTGAGCCGGGGGAAAATCCCGGGGTTTTTCCAGCAGAAACCCCGGAATTCTGGCGTTCCCCAGAGGAAAAAATCCGGAATTTTCCCTCAAAAAAAAAAAATCCCCAAAGTTCCGGCATTTCCCAGAGGAAAAATCCAGGAGTTTTCTGTCGTAAATATTCCCTGGAATTCCGACATCGCTCCGGGAATTTTTCCTCATTAAAAATCCCCGGAATTTCAATGTTGCTCTGGGAATTTTCCCGCATAAAATCCTGGAATTCTGGCATGACCCAGAGCAAAAATCCAGGAATTTTCCCTCAAAAAAATCCCTTGGAATTCTGACATCGCTCCGGGAATTTTCCCTCATTAAAAATCCCTGGAATTCCAACATTCCTCCGGGAATTTTCCCTCATTAAAAATCCCTGGAATTCCTCCGTTTTTCCGGGAATTTTCCCTCATTAAAAATCCCTGGAATTCCGCCATTTTTCCGGGAATTTTTCCTCATTAAAAATCCCCTGGAATTCTGCCATTTTTCCGGGAATTTTCCCCCATAAAATCCCCTGGAATTCCGCCGTTTTTCCGGGAATTTTCCCTCATTAAAAACCCCTGGAATTCCAACATTCCTCCAGGAATTTCCCCTCATTAAAAATCCCTGGAATTCTGACATTGCTCCAGGAATTTTCCCCCATAAAATCCCCTGGAATTCCGCCATTTTTCCGGGAATTTCCCTCCATAAAAACCCCTGGAATTCCGCCGTTTTTCCGGGAATTTTCCCTGAGGACGGGGAATTGTCCCGGCAGGCGGCGGCTGTCGGAGCAGCTGGCCCACACTCCCACCTCATTCCGGAGGGATCCCGAGGATCCGTCGGCCGTGGCCCTCAAGGAGCCCTGGCAGGAGAAAGTCAGGTAGGGAATTCCCGGGAATTCCGTGGGAAAACCCGGGAATCGACGGCGGCCCCGCCCCCATCTGGGGATTTGCCCAAATTCCCGGGATTTTCGGGCGGATCCGAAGTCGGAAGCGTCGGGTTTGTCCCGGGATAAAACCGTTCCGAGCCCTGAATTCCTTCCTGGGGGAAAAGCGGGAAAATTCCCGGGATGGAGGAATTTTGGGAGGTCTCGTCCGTGTTCCTGGTGGGGTTTGATGGGATTTGATGGGATTTGATGGGATTTGATGGAATTTCAATGGGATTTGATGGGATTTTAATGGGATTTCAATGGGATTTTATGGAATTTCAATGGGATTTGATGGGATTTTAATGGGATTTTAATGGGATTTGATGGAATTTCAATGGGATTTGATGGGATTTTAATGGAATTTTAATGGGATTTTAATGGGATTTGATGGAATTTCAATGGGATTTGATGGGATTTTAATGGGATTTTAATGGGATTTGATGGAATTTCAATGGGATTTAATGGGATTTTAATGGGATTTTATGGAATTTTAATGGGATTTTAATGGGATTTTATGGAAATTTAATGGGATTTTAATGGGATTTTATGGAATTTTAATGGGATTTGATGGGATTTTAATGGGATTTTAATGGGATTTGATGGGATTTGATGGAATTCTAATGGGATTTGATGGGATTCAATTGGGATGTTGTGAATTTCATGGAGTCTGAATTTTATGGAATTCTAATGGGATTTGATGGGATTTTAATGGGATTTTATGGAATTTTAATGGGATTTGATGGGATTTTAATGGGATTTGATGGGATTTTGTGGGATTTTATGGGATTTTATGGGATTTCATGGACTTTGATGGGATTTTAATGGGGTTTGATGGGATTTTATGGGATTTGATGGGATTTGATGGGATTTGATGGGATTTTAATGGGATTTTAATGGAATTCCGTGGACTTTGATGGGATTTTAACGGGACTGGGTGGCACAAAGACAATTCCAGGGAATTCCCAGAGCATTCCCCAACCTGCAGATCCCGGGCTGATCCCGTTTTTCCCGATTTTTCCCCTCAGGAGAATCCGGGAAGCCTCTCCCTACGGCCACCTCCCCTCCTGGCGCCTCCTCTCCGTCATCGTCAAATGCGGCGACGACCTCCGGCAGGAGCTGCTGGCATTCCAGGTGCTCAAACAGCTCCAGGTGAGGAGATTCCCAAGGAATTCCCAACGGAATTCCCGATCCCTGAGAGATTCCCGTCATTCCCAAAAAAAATTCCCGGGTTTTTAGGGGGTTTTATGGAGTTTTTATGGATTTTTAGGGATTTTTAGGGAGTTTTTTTAGGGCATTCCAGGTGCTCAAACAGCTCCAGGTGAGGAGATTCCCAAGGAATTCCCAACGGAATTCCCGATCCCTGAGAGATTCCCGTCATTCCCAAAAAAAATTCCCGGGTTTTTAGGGGGTTTTATGGAGTTTTTATGGATTTTTAGGGATTTTTATGGAGTTTTTTTAGGGCATTCCAGGTGCTCAAACAGCTCCAGGTGAGGAGATTCCCAAGGAATTCCCAACGGAATTCCCGATCCCTGAGAGATTCCCGTCATTCCCAAAAAAAATTCCCGGGTTTTTAGGGGGTTTTATGGAGTTTTTATGGATTTTTAGGGATTTTTATGGAGTTTTTTTAGGGCATTCCAGGTGCTCAAACAGCTCCAGGTGAGGAGATTCCCAAGGAATTCCCAACGGAATTCCCGATCCCTGAGAGATTCCCGTCATTCCCAAAAAAATTCCCGGGTTTTTAGGGGGTTTTATGGAGTTTTTAGGGATTTTTAGGGAGTTTTTTTAGGGCATTCCAGGTGCTCAAACAGCTCCAGGTGAGGAGATTCCTGGAAAATTCCTGGAAAATTCCTGGAACATTCCCAGAAAAACTCTAATCCTTGTGGAATTCCTGCCATTCCTGAAAAAAGTCATTTTAATGGGATTGTTTTTTATTTGCTGGGATTGTTTTGTGATTTGATGGGATTTTGATTGGATTTAATGGGATTTTGATTGGATTTGATGGGATTTTGATTGGATTTGATGGGATTTTGATTGGATTTGATGGGATTTTGATTGGATTTGATGGGATTTTGATTGGATTTGATGGGATTTTGATTGGATTTGATGGGATTTTGATTGGATTTGATGGGATTTTGATTGGATTTGATGGGATTTTGATTGGATTTGATGGGATTTTGATTGGATTTGATGGGATTTTGATTGGATTTGATGGGATTTTGATTGGATTTGATGGGATTTTGATTTGATTTGATGGAATGAATCCCGCTGTGGATTATTCCCGTTATTTATTTATTCCCATTATTTATTCTCATTATTTATTCCCATTATTTATTTATTCCCATTATTTATTCCCATTATTTATTCTTGTTATTTATTTATTCCCATTATTTATTCCGATTATTTATTTATTCCCATTATTTATTCCCATTATTTATTTATTCCCATTATTTATTCCCATTATTTATTTATTCCCATTATTTATTCTCGTTATTTATTCCCATTATTTATTTATTCCCATTAATTATTTCTCCCTGCAGTCCATCTGGGAGCAGGAGCGCGTTCCCCTGTGGATTATTCCTGTTATTTATTTATTCCCGTTATTAATTAATTCCCGTTATTAATTAATCCCCGCAGTCCATCTGGGAGCAGGAGCGCGTTCCCCTGTGGATTATTCCCGTTATTAATTCCTGTTATTAATTAATTCCCATTATTAATCAATCCCCGCAGTCCATCTGGGAGCAGGAGCGGGTTCCCCTGTGGATCAAGCCGTACCAGATCCTGGTGATCTCTGCGGACAGCGGGATGATCGAGCCGGTGCTCAGCGCCGTGTCCCTGTGGATTATCCCCGTTATTAATTAATTCCCGTTATTAATTAATCCCCGCAGTCCATCTGGGAGCAGGAGCGGGTTCCCCTGTGGATCAAGCCGTACCAGATCCTGGTGATCTCTGCGGACAGCGGGATGATCGAGCCGGTGCTCAGCGCCGTGTCCCTGTGGATTATCCCCATTATTAATTCCCAATAATTATTAATTCCCATTAATTATTAATCCCCGCAGTCCATCTGGGAGCAGGAGCGGGTTCCCCTGTGGATCAAGCCGTACCAGATCCTGGTGATCTCTGCGGACAGCGGGATGATCGAGCCGGTGCTCAGCGCCGTGTCCCATTAATTATCCCCGTTATTAATTCCCATTAATTATTAATTCCCATTAATTATTAATCCCCGCAGTCCATCTGGGAGCAGGAGCGGGTTCCCCTGTGGATCAAGCCGTACCAGATCCTGGTGATCTCTGCGGACAGCGGGATGATCGAGCCGGTGCTCAGCGCCGTGTCCCATTAATTATCCCCGTTATTAATTCCCATTAATTATTAATTCCCATTAATTATTAATCCCCGCAGTCCATCTGGGAGCAGGAGCGGGTTCCCCTGTGGATCAAGCCGTACCAGATCCTGGTGATCTCTGCGGACAGCGGGATGATCGAGCCGGTGCTCAGCGCCGTGTCCCTGTGGATTATCCCCATTATTAATTCCCAATAATTATTAATTCCCATTAATTATTAATCCCCGCAGTCCATCTGGGAGCAGGAGCGGGTTCCCCTGTGGATCAAGCCGTACCAGATCCTGGTGATCTCTGCGGACAGCGGGATGATCGAGCCGGTGCTCAGCGCCGTGTCCCATTAATTATCCCCGTTATTAATTCCCATTAATTATTAATTCCCATTAATTATTAATCCCCGCAGTCCATCTGGGAGCAGGAGCGGGTTCCCCTGTGGATCAAGCCGTACCAGATCCTGGTGATCTCTGCGGACAGCGGGATGATCGAGCCGGTGCTCAGCGCCGTGTCCCTGTGGATTATCCCCATTATTAATTCCCATTAATTATTAATTCCCATTATTAATTAATCCCCGCAGTCCATCTGGGAGCAGGAGCGGGTTCCCCTGTGGATCAAGCCGTACCAGATCCTGGTGATCTCTGCGGACAGCGGGATGATCGAGCCGGTGCTCAGTGCCGGAACACATCCCGCTGTGGATTATCGCTGTTATTAATTCCCGTTATTAATTCCCGTTATTAATCAATCCCCGCAGTCCATCTGGGAGCAGGAGCGGGTTCCCCTGTGGATCAAGCCGTACCAGATCCTGGTGATCTCTGCGGACAGCGGGATGATCGAGCCGGTGCTCAGCGCCGTGTCCCTGTGGATTATCCCTGTTATTAATTCCCGTTATTAATTAATTCCCGTTATTAATCAATCCCCGCAGTCCATCTGGGAGCAGGAGCGGGTTCCCCTGTGGATCAAGCCGTACCAGATCCTGGTGATCTCTGCGGACAGCGGGATGATCGAGCCGGTGCTCAGCGCCGTGTCCCTGTGGATTATCCCTGTTATTAATTCCCGTTATTAATTAATTCCCGTTATTAATCAATCCCCGCAGTCCATCTGGGAGCAGGAGCGGGTTCCCCTGTGGATCAAGCCGTACCAGATCCTGGTGATCTCTGCGGACAGCGGGATGATCGAGCCGGTGCTCAGCGCCGTGTCCCTGTGGATTATCCCTGTTATTAATTCCCGTTATTAATTCCCATTAATTATTAATCCCCGCAGTCCATCTGGGAGCAGGAGCGCGTTCCCCTGTGGATCAAGCCGTACCAGATCCTGGTGATCTCTGCGGACAGCGGGATGATCGAGCCGGTGCTCAGCGCCGTGTCCCTGTGGATTATCCCTGTTATTAATTCCCGTTATTAATTAATTCCCGTTATTAATCAATCCCCGCAGTCCATCTGGGAGCAGGAGCGGGTTCCCCTGTGGATCAAGCCGTACCAGATCCTGGTGATCTCTGCGGACAGCGGGATGATCGAGCCGGTGCTCAGCGCCGTGTCCCTGCACCAGATCAAGAAGCAGTCGGCGCTGTCGCTGCTGGATTATTTCCTGCAGGAGCACGGCAGCGCCAACTCCGAGTCCTTCCTCACGGCCCAGCGCAACTTCGTGCGCAGCTGCGCCGGCTACTGCCTGGTGTGCTACCTGCTGCAGGTCAAGGACAGGTATGGGAAGAGTTGGGGGGAGTTTGGGAATTGTTTGGGAAGTTTTTGGGAATTTTTTGGATTTTTTTTGGATTTTTTTTGGATTTTTTTGGAGTTATTTTTGATTTTTTTTTGGTTTTTTTCGGATTTTTTTCGGATCTTTTTGGATTTTTTTTGGAATTTTTTGGGGAGTTTTTTTGGACTTTTTTGGATTTTTTTTTTTTTATTTTTGTTTTGGATTTATTTTTGATTTTTTAGATTTTTTAAATTTTTTTCGGGTTTTTTTGATTTTTTTTGAAATTTTTTGGGGATTTTTTTGGACTTTTTGAATTTTTTTTGGATTTTTTTTTTGATTTATTTTTGATTTTTTTATTATTTTTTTCGGATTTTTTTTTGGATTTTTTTTGGAAATTTTTTGGGGTTTTTTTTGGACTTTTTTGATTTTTTGTTTATTTTTTTGGATTTATTTTTGATTTTTTTTATTTTTTGGATTTTTTTCGGATTTTTTTTTATTTTTTTTTGGGAATTTTTTTTGGACTTTTTGGAATTTTTTATTTATTTTTGATTTTCTTATTTTTCTGGATTTTTTTTTGATTTTTTTTGGGTTTTTTTATTTTTTTGGAATTTTTTGGGTTTTTTTATTTTATTGGATTTTTTTTATTTTATTTTTAAAAATTTTTGGATTTTTTTAAAATTATTTTTGGATTTTTTAAAATTTTTTTTGATGTTTTTTTTTAATTTTTGGGGATTTTTTTTTGATTTTTTAAAATTATTTTCGGAATTATTTTTGTATTTTTTTTTCTATTTTTTTGTATTTTTTTTGTATTTTTTAAAATTATTTTTGGGATTGTTTTGGAATTTTTGGGGTTTTTTTGGAATTGTTTTTGAATTGTTTTTGGATTGTTCTTGAATTTTTTAAGATTATTTTTGGAATTTTTTTGAATTTTTTTTGGGGTGTTTTTTTTTATTTTTTGGGGTTTTTTAAAATTTTTTCCCCTTTTTTTCTATTTTTTTGGTTGGATTTTTTGGGGGGATTTTTGTTGGTTTTGATTTGATGGGATTCCCTGGGATTTTGATGGGATTTCAATGGAATTCCATGGGATTTTAATGGAATTCCTTGTAATTTTGATGGAATTCCGTGTAATTCCATGTGATTTTGATGTGATCTCCATGGAATTCCCAGTAATTTTGATGGCATTCCATGCAATTCCATGTGATTTTGGTGGAATTCTTTGGAATTCCCTGTAATTTTGATGTGATTTCCATGGAATTCCATGGGATTTTGATGTGATTTCCATGGGATTTTGATGGGATTTCCATGGAATTCCATGGGATTTTGATGTGCTTTCCATGGAATTCCATGGGATTTTGATGTGATTTCCATGGGATTTTGATGGGATTTCCATGGAATTCCATGGGATTTTGATGGGATTTCCATGGAATTCCCTGGGATTTTGATGGGATTTTGATGGAATTCTTCGGAATTCCCTGTAATTTTGACTTGATCTCCATGAAATCCCATTTAATTTTGATGTGCTTTCCATGGAATTCCCTGTAATTTTGATGGGATTTCCATGGAATTCCATGGGATTTTGATGGGATTTCCATGGAATTCCATGGGATTTTGATGGGATTTCCATGGAATTCCATGGGATTTTGATGTGATTTCCATGGAATTCCATGGGATTTTGATGGGATTTCCATGGAATTCCATGGGATTTTGATGTGATTTCCATGGAATTCCATGGGATTTTGATGTGATTTCCATGGAATTCCATGGGATTTTGATGGGATTTCCATGGAATTCCATGGGATTTTGATGGGATTTCCATGGAATTCCATGGGATTTTGATGGGATTTCCATGGAATTCCCTGGGATTTGGATGGGATTTTGATGGAATTCTTTGGAATTCCCTGTAATTTTGATTTGATCTCCATGAAATCCCATTTAATTTTGATGTGCTTTCCATGGAATTCCATGGGATTTTGATGGGATTTCCATGGAATTTTGATGTGATTTCCATGGAATTCCCTGTGACTTGGATGTGATTTCCATGGAATTCCTTGGAATTCCCTGTAATTTTAATGGAATCCCATCACATTTCGACGTGACTCCCACACAACCCCCCACCATTTCCACATCACCCCCCCCCCCCCCTCCTCCCCCACCTCGAGATCCCGCCATTCCCAGCTCAGAATTCCCAGGAATTCCCTGGAATTCCCCGCAGGCACAACGGGAACATCCTGCTGGACTCGGAGGGCCACATCATCCACATCGACTTCGGCTTCATCCTCTCCAGCTCCCCCCGCAACCTCGGCTTCGAGACCTCCGCCTTCAAGCTCACCACCGAGTTCGTGGACGTGAGTTCCCCAGGACATTCCCCGTGGGAATTCCCGGCCATTCCCGGTTTTTTTTTTCCCCGGCCATTCCCGGTTTTTTTTTCCCCCCCTCCCCTCCCGGCAGGTGATGGGCGGCCTGGACGGGGACATGTTCAACTACTACAAGATGCTGATGCTGCAGGGGCTGATCGCCGCCCGCAAGCACATGGACAGGGTGGTGCAGATCGTGGAGATCATGCAGCAAGGTGGGAATAATTCCATGGGAATTCCTGGGAATTCCTGGGAATTCTGGCGCTCCTCCCATCCCAGAGCTCCTTTTCCCCAAGGAATTCCCCCGTTCCAACCCCTCATCCCAGCCCCGTTTTCCATTTCCCGGTCTCTGATAGATCGTGCAGCAAGGTGGGAATAATTCCATGGGATTCTTGGGATTAATTCCATGGGAATTCCTGGGATTAATTCCATGGGATTCCTGGGAATTCCTGGGAATTCTGGCGCTCCTCCCATCCCAAAACTCCTTTTCCCCAAGGAATTCCCCCGTTCCAACCCCTCATCCCAGCCCCGTTTTCCATCTCCCGGTCTCTGATAGATCGTGCAGCAAGGTGGGAATTATTCCATGGGATTCTTGGGATTAATTCCATGGGATTCTTGGGAATAATTCCATGGGATTCCTGGGAATAATTCCATGGGAATTCCTGGGAATAATTCCATGGGAATTCCTGGGAATAATTCCATGGGAATTCCTGGGAATAATTCCATGGGGATTCCTGGGAATTCCCGGGAATTCTGACGCTCCTCCCATCCCTGATCTCCTTTTTCCCAAGGAATTCCCCCGTTCCGAACCCTCATCCCAGCCCCGTTCTCCATCTCCCGGTCTCTGATAGATCGTGCAGCAAGGTGGGAATTATTCCATGGGATTATTGGGATTAATTCCATGGGAATTCCTGGGAATAATTCCATGGGATTCCTGGGAATAATTCCATGGGATTCCTGGGAATTCCTGGGAATTCTGGCGCTCCTCCCATCCCAAAACTCCTTTTCCCCAAGGAATTCCCCCGTTCCAACCCCTCATCCCAGCCCCGTTTTCCATCTCCCCGTCTCTGAGCTCCCTTTGATAGATCGTGCAGCAAGGTGGGAATTATTCCATGGGATTCCTGGGAATAATTCCATGGGATTCTTGGGAATAATTCCATGGGATTCTTGGGATTAATTCCATGGGAATTCCTGGGAATTCCTGGGAATTCTGGCACTTTTCCCATCCCAGAGCTCCTTTTCCCCAAGGAATTCCCCCGTTCCAACCCCTCATTCCAGCCCCGTTTTCCATCTCCCGGTCTCTGATAGATCGTGCAGCAAGGTGGGAATTATTCCATGGGATTCCTGGGAATAATTCCATGGGAATTCCTGGGAATTCCTGGGAATTCTGGCGCTCCTCCCATCCCAAAGCTCCTTTTCCCCAAGGAATTCCCCCGTTCCAACCCCTCATCCCAGCCCCGTTTTCCATAGGTGGGAATTCTGCTCTCAGCTCCCACATTCCCAACTTCCCCCATTCCCCCCACTCCCAACTCCCAGATTCCCATTTTTCCCATTGTTTTCCCATTTTTTTTTCCCATTGTTTTTCCCATTATTCCCATTATTTTTCCCATTATTTCCCAGGCTCCCAGCTGCCATTTCCCCACTCTCCCAACTCCGATTTTTCCCCTTTTTTTCCCCATTTTCCCCCCCATTTTTTCCCCATTTTTTTTTCCCATTTTCCCCCCCCCATTTTTCCCCCCATTTTTCCCATTATTTTTCCCATTTTTCCCATTATTTTTCCCATTTTTCCCATTATTTTTCCCATTTTTTCCCAGGCTCCCAGCTGCCATTTCCCCACTCTCCCAACTCCGATTTTTCCCCTTTTTTTCCCCATTTTCCCCCCCATTTTTTCCCCATTTTTTTTTCCCCATTTTCCCCATTTTTCCCCCCATTTTTTCCCCTTTTTTTCCCATTATTTTTCCCATTATTTTTCCATTTTTCCCCCCCATTTTTTCCCCATTTTCCCCCCATTTTTCCCATTATTTTTCCCATAATTTTTCCCATAATTTTCCCATTATTTCCCAGGCTCCCAGCTGCCGTGCTTCCACAGCTCCTCCACCATCCGGCACCTGAAGGAGCCGCTTTCTTTCCCATTTTTTCCCCATTTTTCCCCCCATTTTCCCCTTCTTTTCCCATTATTTTCCCCATTTATTTTCCCATTTATTTTCCCCCCATTTTCCCCATTTTTTCCCATTATTTTTCCCATTATTTTTCCCATTATTTTCCTTCTCTTTCCCAGGCTCCCAGCTGCCATTTCCCCACTCTCCCAACTCCGATTTTTCCCCTTTTTTTCCCCATTTTCCCCCCCATTTTCCCCCCATTTTTTCCCATTTTCCCCCATTTTCCCCCCCCCTTTTTCCCCCCATTTTTTCCCATTATTTTTCCCATTTTTCCCATTATTTTTCCCGTTATTTTTCCCATTCCTTTTCCCATTATTTCCCAGGCTCCCAGCTGCCGTGCTTCCACGGCTCCTCCACCATCCGGCACCTGAAGGAGCCGCTTTCTTTCCCATTTTTTCCCCCTTCTTTTCCCATTTTTTCCCCCTTCTTTTCCCATTATTTTCCCCATTTATTTTCCCATTTATTTTCCCATTTTCCCATTATTTTTCCCATTATTTTTCCCATTATTTCCCAGGCTCCCAGCTGCCATTTCCCCACTCACCCCACTCCGAATTTTCCCCCCTTTTCCCCCATTTTCCCCATTTTCCCCCCCATTTTTTCCCCTTTTTTCCCCATTTTCCCCCCCATTTTTTCTCATTTTCCCCCCATTTTTCCCATTTTTCCCATTATTTTTCCCATTATTTTTCCCATTCTTTTCCCATTATTTCCCAGGCCCCCAGCTGCCGTGCTTCCACGGCTCCTCCACCATCCGGCACCTGAAGGAGCCGCTTTCTTTCCCATTTTTTCCCCCTTCTTTTCCCATTATTTTCCCCATTTATTTTCCCATTTATTTTCCCATTTTTTCCCCCATTTTTCCCATTATTTTTCCCATTATTTTTCCCATTATTTTTCCCATTATTTCCCAGGCTCCCAGCTGCCATTTCCCCACTCTCCCAACTCCGATTTTACCCCTTTTTTTCCCCATTTTCCCCATTTTCCCCCCATTTTCCCCCCCATTTTTCCCATTATTTTTCCCATTTTTCCCATTATTTTTCCCATTATTTTTCCCATTATTTTTCCCATTATGTCCCCGGCTCCCAGCTGCCATTGCCCCACTCTCCCAACTCCCATTTTTCCCCTTTTTTTCCCCATTTTTCCCCCCATTTTTTCCCCATTTTTTTTTCCCATTTTCCCCATTTCCCCCCCATTTTTCCCCCCATTTTTCCCATTATTTTTCCCATTATTTTTCCCATTATTTTTCCCATAATTTTTCCCATTCCTTTTCCCATTATTTCCCAGGCTCCCAGCTGCCGTGCTTCCACGGCTCCTCCACCATCCGGCACCTGAAGGAGCCGCTTTCTTTCCCATTTTTTCCCCCTTCTTTTCCCATTATTTTCCCCATTTATTTTCCCATTTTCCCATTATTTTTCCCATTATTTTTCCCATTATTTTTCCCATTTTTTCCCAGGCTCCCAGCTGCCATTTCCCCACTCTCCCAACTCCGATTTTTCCCCTTTTTTTCCCCATTTTCCCCCCCATTTTCCCCCCATTTTTTCCCATTTTCCCCCCCATTTTCCCCCCATTTTCCCCCCCATATTTCCCATTGTTTTTCCCATTTTTCCCATTATTTTTCCCATTATTTTCCTTCTCTTTCCCAGGCTCCCAGCTGCCATTTCCCCACTCTCCCAACTCCGATTTTTCCCCTTTTTTTCCCCATTTTCCCCATTTTCCCCCCCTTTTTTTCCCCATTTCCCCCCCATTTTCCCCCCATTTTTCCCATTATTTTTCCCATTATTTTTCCCATAATTTTTCCCATTCCTTTTCCCATTATTTCCCAGGCTCCCAGCTGCCGTGCTTCCACGGCTCCTCCACCATCCGGCACCTGAAGGAGCGTTTCCACCTGCACCTGACGGAGGAGCAGCTGCAGCTGCAGGTGGAGCAGATGGTCGAGGGCTCCGTGCGCTCCATCACCACCAAGCTCTACGACGGCTTCCAGTACCTCACCAACGGCATCATGTGAAATTCCAGAGCCCGGGAAAAACGGGGGGAAAAAAACCGGGAAAAACAACAACAAAAAAAATTCCCCTTCCCGCCGCTTCTCCCTTTTCCCTCCCCCGGTCCCGAGAAAAAGGGGAGGAAATGGGGATTTTTCCCGTTTTTGCCCCGTTTTGGGTGGAAAAATGGCGAGGGAGGAGCGGCTTCCTCCTCCTCCTCATCCTCCTCATCCTCCTCTTCCTCCTCCTGGATGCTGCTGGAGAAACGGGACAGAATTCCGGAGAATTCCATGAAAAAAGCCAGGAAAAGCGGCGGGAAAAGCGTGGGGGAGGGGAGGGATCCCCGTGGGAATGGGGGGGTGGGGGATGGGCTGGGAATTCCCTGGAATTCACCCCCCTGATCCCAGGGAATGCGGGGGATCCCGGAATTCCCGGAATTCCCGGCCTTGTGGGGGGGGGGTCATTCCCAATCCGTGAAAAGCCCCCAGGGGTGGCTGGGGGGGGGAAATTCCTGGTTGGGAATTCCTGGGATTCCCAGGTGGAATTCCCGGCGGGATTCCCTCCAGGTGGGGAATTCCAGGTGGGAATTCCTGGTGGGAATTCCTGGTGGGAATTCCTGGGATTCCCAGGTGGAATTCCCGGCGGGATTCCCTCCAGGTGGGGAATTCCAGGTGGGGAATTCCTGGTGGGGAATTCCTGGTGGGAATTCCTGGTGGGAATTCCTGGGATTCCCAGGTGGAATTCCCGGCGGGATTCCCTCCAGGTGGGGAATTCCAGGTGGGGAATTCCCGCAATTCCAGGGGATTTGGGGCTGGGACTCTCCCTCCCCCTTTCCCGGGTAATTCCAGCCTGGAATTCCGGCCTGGGAATGTTGGGATTTGGGCGGGGGGGGGTCGGGGGCCTTGTCCCGATCCCGAAATCCCAAAATCCCGAAATCCCAAATCCCGGAGGAGGATCCGGAGTTTCCCAGGGAAGGAAAATCCGGGATTTCCCCTCCCCCTCTCCCAGGCCTGGCCTGCTGGGCAGGGGGGACACCTGGAGTGTCCCCAGGGTGTCCCCAGGGTCATCAAAGTGTCCCCAGAGTGTCCCCAGGGTCATCAAAGTGTCCCCAGAGTGTCCCCAGAGTGTCCCCAGGGTCATCAAAGTGTCCCCAGAGTGTCCCCAGGGTGTCCCCAGGGTCCCCAGGGTGTCCCCAGAGTGTCCCCAGGGTGTCCCCAGGTGTCCCCAGAGTGTCCCCAGGGTGTCCCCAGGGTGTCCCCAGGGTGTTCCCAGGGTGTCACCAAGGTGTCCCCAGGGTGTCCCCAAGGTGTCACCAAGGTGTCCCCAGGGTGTCCCCAGTGTCCCCAGGTGTCCCCAAGGTCCTCAGGGTGTCCCCAAGGTGTCCCCAGGGTCCCCAATGTCCCCTCTGCACCCCCTGTGCCCCCCCAATGTCCCCTCGGTGTCCCCTCAGTGTCCCCTCCCCCCGCCCCCCCTTTCCGTTTTTAACATTAAAATCTCCAAAATCCGGATCCTGCCCCGGGGAGGGGACAGGGAGGGGACAGAGGGGACAGACAGAGGGGACAGAGGGACAGAGGGACAGACAGAGGGGACAGAGGGACAGACAGAGGGACACTGGGAGGGGACAGACGGACACCAGGAGGGGACAGAGGGACACCAGGACAGACAGAAGGACACCAGGACAGACAGAGGGACACCAGGAGGGGACAGGGGGACACCAGGACAGACAGAGGGACACCAGGAGGGGACAAAGGGACACCAGGACAGACAGACGGACACCAGGACAGACAGAGGGACACCAGGACAGACAGAAGGACACCAGGACAGACAGAGGGACACCAGGACAGACAGACAGACACCGGGAGGGGACAAAGGGACACCAGGAGGGGACAGGGGGACACCAGGAGGGGACAGAGGGACACCAGGACAGACAGACGGACACCGGGAGGGGACAGAGGGACACCAGGAGGGGACAAAGGGACACCAGGACAGACAGACGGACACCAGGAGGGGACAAAGGGACACCGGGAGGGGACAGAGGGACACCAGGACAGACAGACGGACACCAGGAGGGGACAGACGGACACCGGGAGGGGACAGAGGGACACCAGGAGGGGACAGACAGACACCAGGAGGGGACAGGGGGACACCAGGAGGGGACAGGGGGACACCAGGAGGGGACAGAGGGGCCCCCGCCCTTCCCAAGTCCCTTTTTTTTGGGGGGGGGGGCCCAGGACCAAAATTCGGGGACGCAGCCGGAGCCCCCCGCCCCTCCCCCACCCCATTCCCGGGAGTTTTCCCGGGAAAAGCCGGATCCAGGCCAGGGCACAGCAGGGGTGAAACCACTGGAGTTTAATGGGATCGATTCCTACAGAATAAAGAATTCCTGAGAGCCTCTCGCAGCCCGCGGCTTCCCGGCAGCGCATTCCCAAAAAAAACATCCCGGGAACGCATTCCCAAAAAAATCATCCCGGGAACGCATTCCCGAAAAAACATCCCGGGAACGCATTCCCAAAAAAATCATCCCGGGAACGCATTCCCAAAAAAATCATCCCGGGAACGCATTCCCGAAAAAACATCCCGGGAACGCATTCCCAAAAAAACATCCCGGGAACGCATTCCCAAAAAATCATCCCGGGAACGCATTCCCAAAAAATCATCCCGGGAACGCATTCCCAAAAAAACATCCCGGGAACGCATTCCTGAAATTCCACGGAAACATTCCCCAAATCCCAAGGACATGGCCCCAAAATCCCAGGGATGCAGCTCCAAAATTCCAGGGACACATTCCCAAAATTCTGAGGATGTGGCCCCAAAATCCCAGGGATGCAGCCCCAGAATTCCAGAGACACATTCCCAAAATTCCAGGGGAGCTGCCCTAAAATCCCAGGAGATCCAACCCCGAAATATTCCAGGGGAAACATTCCCGGAATTCCAGGGGGGGAAAACATTCCCGGAATTCCAGGGGGGGAAAACATTCCCGGAATTCCAGGGGGGGAAAACATTCCCGGAATTCCAGCGGGGAAAACATTCCCGGAATTCCAGGGGGAAAACATTCCCGGAATTCCAGGGGGGGAAAACATTCCCGGAATTCCAGGGGGGAAAACATTCCCAGAATTCCAGGGGGGGAAAACATTCCCGGAATTCCAGGGGGGGAAAACATTCCCGGAATTCCAGGGGGGGAATATTCCCGGAATTCCAGGGGGGAAATCATTCCCGGAATTCCAGGGGGGGAAAACATTCCCGGAATTCCAGGGGGGGAAAACATTCCCGGAATTCCAGGGGGGGAAAACATTCCCGGAATTCCAGGGGGGGAATATTCCCGGAATTCCAGCCCCTCTCCCTCCCTCCACCCCAAATCCAGCTCAAGGCACTGAAACGCCGGAAAACCGCGGGATCAAAGCCGTTTTTCCATAGTTTTTCTATTTTTTGGGAATTTTTTTTCCCATCTAAATCTGGTAGAAACTTTAATTTCCTCTTATTTACACACCCGGCCTGGGGGATTTTTGGGAATGGCCGATTCCGACTGATTTTTCCAGGTTTTTTTGGTTTTTTTTTTGTTTTTTCCCACTTTTTCCCTCATCCCCTGCAGGGGGAAAAAAAAAAAGGGAAAATTCCTCTCATTCCTGGCTTGGGAAAAATTAAAATTAAAAAAAAACGGGAATAAAATGTCAAAAAAAGGGGGAAAAACAAACAAAAATTAAAAAAATGGGAATAAAATGTCAAAAAAGGGGGAAAAACAAGCAAAAAAATAAAAAAATGGGAATAAAACGTCAAAAAATGGGAATAAAATGTCAAAAAAAGGGGGAAAAAACCAAAAAAAAATTAAAAAAATGAGAATAAAATGTCAAAAAAAGGGGGAAAAACAAAAAAAAATTTAAAAAAATGGGAATAAAACGTCAAAAAAAGGGGGAAAAAACAAACAAAAAATATTAAAAAAAAAAACGGGAATAAAATGTCAAAAAAAGGGGGAAAAACAAAAAAAAAAAATTAAAAAAAAAAATGGGAATAAAACGTCAAAAAAAGGGGAAAAACAAACAAAAAAATTAAAAAAACGGGAATAAAATGTCAAAAAAACGGGAATAAAATGTCAAAAAAAGGGGGAAAAGAACCAAAAAAAAATTTAAAAAAATGAGAATAAAATGTCAAAAAAAGGGGGAAAAACAAACAAAAAATTAAAAAAATGGGAATAAAATGTCAAAAAAACGGGAATAAAATGTCAAAAAAAGGGAAAAACAAACAAAAAAAATTAAAAAAAACGGGAATAAAATGTCAAAAAAAGGGGGAAAAAAACAAAAAAAAATTTAAAAAAAAGGGAATAAAATGTCAAAAAAAGGGGGAAAAACAAACAGAAAAATATTAAAAAAAAAACGGGAATAAAATGTCAAAAAACGGGAATAAAACGTCAAAAAAAGGGGGAAAAACAAAAAAAAAATTAAAAAAAAACGGGAATAAAATGTCAAAAAAAGGGGAAAAACAAACAAAAATTAAAAAAAAACCGAAGCAGCTTCTGCCATCCCGGAAAACACAAAAAAACCGGGAATAAAACCTTGGAAAATCCTTGGAAAATGCCAAAAGGAGCTCAGCAGTTGTTGGGATGGATTTTAGTGTATGATACAACTTTACAGGGAAAGGGGGGAGTTATCCACAGGGAATTCCGGGAATTCCCGGCTTTTCCAGAGGGGGATCTGAGGCGGGAAAAGGTCCCGGATCCCGAGGGGAAGGAGGAGCCGGAAAAAAGCTGGGAAAGGGCTGGGAAAAGGAGCTGGAAAAGCCCCCGGAGCTGGGCCTCGCTCCGGAATTCCGAGAGCTTTTCCCACGGGAAAAAGTTGGAATTTGGGATTCCAATCCTGGCTGGGATTCCTCGGATCCCTTTCCCAATCCTGGCTGGGATTCCTCGGATCCCTTTCCCAATCCTGGCAATTTTGGGTCTTGTTCATTTCCCAAAGGAAAAATTTCTTTCCCATTTTTTTTTTCCCCATTTTTTTTCCCGTTTTTTTCCCTATTTTTCCTTCCCTTTTCCCGATTTTTTCCTCCTTTTTTTTTTTCCTCCTCCTCCTCCCTCGGGAGCGGCCGAACGTCCTTCCCGGGGGATCCTCCGGAATTCCCAGGCTCCGGATCCAGGAATTCCTTCCCAGCAGAGCGCGCCGGGAACGGTTCCCGAGGGGAAGAAAATTCCAGGAAAATCAAACAAAAGTCCCCAAAAAAACCCCAAAATTAAAATAAAAAAAAGGCGGATTTTGCTGGAAAAGCTTCCCCGGTCCCATCCGGATCTGGGAATTCCTGGGAAGAGCCCCCAGGAATCCCGGAATTCCCAAATCCTTCCCCCGAATCCGGCGTTCCCGGGGGGTTTTATGTACACGGCGCCAAATCCCGGCCCTGGAGCCCATCCCGGAATTCCGGGAATTCTGAGATTCCCGGGCACGCTGAGGGCTGATCCTGGAATTCTGGGAATTCCGGGATTCCTGGGAATGCTCCGCTGTCCTTGGGGCCAGTCCTGGAATTCCAGGAATACCGTGATCGCTTCCTGGGCCGATCCCAGAATCCTGGGAATTCCGGGAATCCCGGGAATTCTCAGTTCTCCTCGGCTGCCTGCTGGGCGCGGATGAAGCCAATCCCACAATCCCGGAATTCCTGGGAATTCCCGGGAATCCTCAGTTCTCCTCGGCTCCCTGCCGGGCTCAGATGAAGCCATTCCCAGAATCCCAGAATCCCAGAATCCCGGGAATTCTCAGTTCTCCTCGGCTCCCTGCCGGGCGCGGATGAACGCCATTCCCAGAATCCCAGAACTCCGGGAATTCCGGGAATCCCGGGAATTCTCAGTTCTCCTCGGCTCCCTGCCGGGCGCGGATGAACGCCATTCCCAGAATCCCAGAACTCCAGGAATTTTGGGAATTCTCAGTTCTCCTCGGCTCCCTGCCGGGCGCGGATGAACGCCATTCCGTGGGTCCGGAAATGCGTTTTCAGGTTGAGCTGACTCTCGAATCCTCTCCCGCAAACTTTGCACTCCAGCTTCCCCTGCGCCGCTCCGCCTGTACCTCCGGCCGCACCTCCGGCTGTACCCCCGGCCGTACCCCCGGCTGTACCCCCGGCCGTACCCCCGGCAGCATCGCCGCTCCCTCGGGAAGCGCTTCCCGGCTCCTCGGCGGGATCCGAGCCCTTGCGCTTCTTGTGGGAGATGAAGCGGTGCCGGCTGAGGGAGCCGGGGGAGGCGAAGCACAGCCCGCACTCGCGGCACCGCTGGCCGCCGGTGGTGGTTGTCGCGGTGGCCGTCGCGGTTGTCGTCGCGGTGTTGCCGCGGTGCCGGGCCAGGTGCGCCTGTAGCTCGGCGCGGGCGGCGGCGGCGAAGCCGCACTTGCGGCAGCGGAACGGGGCCTTGGGGGATTTGGGGTTGGGGATCTGGGAAGGGGGGGTGGTGCTGTCGGGCTCCTCGCTGCAGGAATCGTCCGAGGAGAGTTTGCGCTTCCGGCCGGGAGCCTGGGAACGAGGGAACGAGGGAATGAGGGAATGAGGGAACGAGGGAATGAGGGAAGGAGGGAATGAGGGAATGAGGGAAGGAGGGAATGAGGGAATGAGGGAATGAGGGAATGAGGGAAGGAGGGAATGAGGGAAGGAGGGAATGAGGGAATGAGGGAACGAGGGAAGGAGGGAATGAGGGAAGGAGGGAATGAGGGAATGAGGGAATGAGGGAATGAGGGAATGAGGGAATGAGGGAACGAGGGAACGAGGGAATGAGGGAATGAGGGAACGAGGGAACGAGGGAATGAGGGAATGAGGGAACGAGGGAACGAGGGAATGAGGGAATGAGGGAATGAGGGAATGAGGGAATGAGGGAATGAGGGAATGAGGGAATGAGGGAATGAGGGAAGGAGGGAACGAGGGAACGAGGGAATGAGGGAAGGAGGGAACGAGGGAATGAGGGAATGAGGGAATGAGGGAATGAGGGAATGAGGGAATGAGGGAAGGAGGGAATGAGGGAAGGAGGGAATGAGGGAAGGAGGGAAGGAGGGAATGAGGGAATGAGGGAACGAGGGAAGGAGGGAATGAGGGAATGAGGGAAGGAGGGAATGAGGGAATGAGGCAATGAGGGAATGAGGGAATGAGGGAACGAGGGAAGGAGGGAATGAGGGAATGAGGGAATGAGGGAATGAGGGAATGAGGGAAGGAGGGAACGAGGGAATGAGGGAAGGAGGGAATGAGGGAATGAGGGAACGAGGGAATGAGGGAATGAGGGAATGAGGGAATGAGGGAATGAGGGAAGGAGGGAAGGAGGGAAGGAGGGAAGGAGGGAAGGAGGGAATGAGGGAATGAGGGAATGAGGGAACGAGGGAATGAGGGAACGAGGGAACGAGGGAAGGAGGGAAGGAGGGAAGGAGGGAATGAGGGAACGAGGGAACGAGGGAACGAGGGAACGAGGGAATGAGGGAAGGAGGGAATGAGGGAATGAGGGAATGAGGGAATGAGGGAAGGAGGGAAGGAGGGAATGAGGGAATGAGGGAATGAGGGAATGAGGGAAGGAGGGAATGAGGGAATGGGAGGAAACGCCGGGAATTCACGGGAAAACACCCAGGGAACACCCAGGAAACACCCAGGAACCCCCTGGGATTCACGGGAAAACACCCAGCAAACACCCAGGGAACACCAGGAATTCACAGGAAACACCCAGGAAACACCCAGGAAACGCCCAGGAAACACCAGGAATTCACAGGAAAACATGGGAAACACCCAGGGAACACCCAGAACCCCTCAGAATTCCCAGGAAACTCCAGGAACCCCCCAGAATTCCCAAAAATCCCAGGAAACCCCCAAGAACCCCCCAGAATCCCAAGAAACCCCCAGGAAAGCCCTGGAATTCCCAGGAAATTCCCAGAAAACCCTCCAAATCCCCAGAAATCCCCACAATTCCCAGGAACCCCCCGGAATTCCCAGAAAAACCCCCCCAGAATTCCCAGGAAACCCCCAGAAATCCCCGGGAAACCCCCGGAATTCCCAGAATCCCCCACAAAACCCCCAGAAACCCCCAGGAAATGCCCCGGGAACCCCCCGGAATCCCCGGGAAGTGCCGGAATCCCCGGGAAGTGCCGGAATTCCCGGGGCAGTGCCGGTACCTGGGCGCCGGCGGCTCCGCGGGCCGCGGGCAGCTCGAGGCCGCGGCCGTCGGCTCCGGAGAGGCCGTGGCGCACCTGGATGTGCTTCTCCAGGATCAGGCGGCTGCTGAACGTTCGCTTCCCCTCCGTGCAGTACCTGCCGCGGAAAAACGGGAATGCTGCCGCCGGAATTCCCGAATTCCAGCCCCTCCCAGCCCCGCAGTCCCTTCCCAAACCCCTCTCCTTCCCGGAATTCCGATTGCCAACTTGGGCGGAACAGAGCCCTGATTTCCTTGGGAATTAAACCCTGATTTCCTTGGGAATGAAACCCTGATCCCTTGGGAATTAAACCTCAATTCCTTGGGAATCAAACCCTGATCCCTTGGGAATCAAACCCTGATCCCTTGGGAATCAAACCCTGATCCCTTGGGAATCAAACCCTGATTTCCTTGGGAATTAAACCCCAATTCTTTGGGAATTAAACCCTGATTCCTTGGGAATTAAACCCCGATCCCTTGGGAATTAAACCCCAATTCCTTGGGAATCAAACCCTGATCCCTTGGGAATCAAACCCTGATCCCTTGGGAATTAAACCCTGATCCCTTGGGAATTAAACCCCAATTCTTTGGGAATTAAAACCTGATCCCTTGGGAATTAAACCTCAATTCCTTGGGAATTAAACCCCGATCCCTTGGGAATTAAACCCTGATCCCTTGGGAATCAAACCCCAATTCTTTGGGAATCAAACCCTGATCCCTTGGGAATTAAACCCTGATCCCTTGGGAATTAAACCCCGATTCTTTGGGAATTAAACCCTGATTTCCTTGGGAATTAAACCCTGATCCCTTGGGAATTAAACCCTGATTCTTTGGGAATTAAACCTCAATTCTTTGGGAATTAAACCCTGATCCCTTGGGAATCAAACCCTGATCCCTTGGGAATTAAACCCCGATTCTTTGGGAATTAAACCCTGATTCTTTGGGAATCAAACCCTGATTTCCTTGGGAATTAAACCCTGATTCTTTGGGAATTAAACCCCAATTCTTTGGGAATTAAACCCCAATTCCTTGGGAATCAAACCTCGATCCCTTGGGAATTAAACCCCGATTCTTTGGGAATTAAACTGGGAATTGTGGGGATCCCGGGAATTTGGAATCCCAGGAATGGGAGGGAATCCTGGGATCCTGGGGATTGGGGGAATCCCAGGAATTGGGGGATCCCGGGAATCAGGGATCCTGGGAATTGGAGATCCCGGGAATTGTGGGGATCCCGGGGATCGCAGGGATCCCAGGAATGGGGGAATCCTGGGAATTGTGGGATCCCAGGAATTGCAGGGATCCCAGGAATGGGGGGAATCCCGGGAACTGTGGGATCCCAGGAATCGCAGGGATCCCAGGAATGGGGGAATCCTGGGAATTGTGGGATCCCAGGAATTGCAGGGATCCCAGGAATGGGGGGAATCCCGGGAATTGTGGGGATCCCAGGGATCCCAGGAATGGGGGGAATCCCGGGAATTGTGGGATCCCAGGAATCGCAGGGATCCCAGGAATGGGGGGAATCCCGGGAATTGTGGGATCCCGGGGATCGTGGGGTTCCCGGGAACGGGGGAATCCCAGGAATCCCGGGAATACCGGCAGGGGTAGACGCGTTTGATGCCCTCGTGGTTGACGCGGACGTGGCGGCGCAGGCTGGGCGCGGAGCAGAAGGAGCGCTCGCACAGGTGGCACGGGAACTTCTTCACCGACTGCGGGAACACCCAGCGGAAATCCCGGGAAATCCCCCGGGAAAATCCCCGGGAACATCCCCGGAAACATCCCAGGAATGTCCCGGAAAATCCCCAGGAATATCCCAGACAAATCGCCAGGAAAATCCCAGAAACATCCCAGGAATATCCCGGAAAATCCCCAGGAATATCCCAGACAAATCCCCAGGAAAATCCCAGGAACATCTCAAACAAATCCCCAGGAAAATCCCAGAAACATCCCAGGAATATCCCGGAAAATCCCCCAGGAAAATCCCAGGAAATCCCAGACAAATTCCCAGGAAAATCCCAGGAATATCCCGAACAAATTCCCAGGAAAATCCCCAGGAATATCCCGAACAAATTCCCAGGAAAATCCCAGACAAATCCCCAGGAATATCCCAAACAAAATCCCAGGAAAATCCCACAAGCATCCCAGGAAAACCCTGGAAAATCCCAGGAAATCCTGGGAAAACCCCAGAAACATCCCAGACAAATCCCCAGGAAAACGCCAGAAAACACCCCGGGAAAACCCCAGATAAATCCCAGGAAAATCCCGGGAAAATCCCAAAAAATTCAGGGAAAAATCCCTGAGAAAACTCCAGAAAAACCCCAGGAAAATCCCAGAAAAATCCAGGAGAGATCCTGGAAAAATCCCGGAGGATCCAGGAGCCGAGATTCCCACTCCAGCCAGAGGCAGGAACTCAAATCTCCCCCCGCCA
Organism: Pseudopodoces humilis; assembly: GCF_049639895.1. Classification (NCBI taxonomy): domain Eukaryota; kingdom Metazoa; phylum Chordata; class Aves; order Passeriformes; family Paridae; genus Pseudopodoces; species Pseudopodoces humilis. Next base: position 257,128 of record NC_142230.1, read on the forward strand.
AGCCCCATCCCCGAGGGATTTCCCGGCCGGAATTCCCGGGAATTCCCGCGTTTCCCACCTTTCCGTGCTCCCTCTTCATGTGCGCCACGTACTCGTCGCGCTCGGGGAACCACGAGTGGCAAACGCCGCAGGTCCAGCCGCTGCCCTTGGATTTATTCCCGGATTTCCGCTGGAATCGGCTCCGTTTGCTCTTCCGCAGCTCCGGGGAGCTCGGGGGCTCCTCCTCCTCCGTGGAGCTCGAGGATTCCTCGGAATTCTTGGCCACCGGAGCTTCCAGAGGCTCCGGTTTGGGCGTCAGCAGAGCCGGGGATTTCTTGGAAGAGTCGTCCTTGGATTTCTGGGCTTGGTGGGAGTTCTGGGAAGGGGGAATCGGGAATGTCGGGGAGAATCCGTGGAAAAATCGGGGCTGGGATCTGGGATTTATCCCTGAAACCCCGAAGAAAGGAGGAGAGGGAATCTTGGAATGCTTTGGGATGGAAAAGATCCTTAAATCCCATCCAATCCCACCCCAATCCCACGGGCATTCCCGGTGTTCCAGGTGGATCCAGGGGTGGGGAATCCATGGAAAAATCTGGGCTGGGATCCAGGATTTATCCCGAAAATCCCATCTGAGCCAAAACAGGGAATCCTGGAACGCTTTGGGATGGAAAAGATCCTTAAAATCCAGGGCTGGGGACATTCCCGCCGTGCCAGGGGGTCCTGGAGACTCCCAGGGATGGGGAATCCATGGAAAATCTCCGGCAGGATCCAGGATTTATCCCGAAAATCCCAAAGAAAGCAGCCCAGGGAATCCTGGAATGCTTTGGGATGGAAAAGATCCTTAAATCCCATCCAATCCCACCCCAATCCCACGGGCATTCCCGGTGTTCCAGGTGGATCCGGGGGTGGGGAATCCATGGAAAAATCTGGGCTGGGATCCAGGATTTATCCCTGAAATCCCAAAGAAAGCAGCCCAGGGAATCCTGGAATGCTTTGGGATGGAAAAGATCCTTTGGGAAAAACCCCGCCCAGATCCCGGCTCCCGCTTCCCTTCACTCCCCACCCCATTTCCCAGTTTTGCCTGGAATTCCATCATTTTTGCCCGGAATTCCATCATTCCCGGCCGGAATTCCGGCATTCCCGGCTGGAATTCCGAGCTCCTCGAGCAGGGGGTGTTTGAAGGAGCTCTCCCCACCCTCATTTCTCCCGGTTTTTGCCCAGAATTCCATCGTTTTTGCCCAGAATTTCACCGTTTTTGGCCGGAATTTCGCCCTTTTTGCCCAGAATTTCGCCCTTTTTGGCCGGAATTCCTCTGTTATGCCCAGAATTTCACCGTTTTTGGCCGGAACTTCGCCCTTTTTGGCCGGAATTGCACCGTTTTTGGCCGGAATTTCGCCATTTTTGGCCGGAATTTCACCGGTTTTGGCCGGAATTTCACCGTTTTTGGCCGGAATTTCGCCCTTTTTGCCCAGAATTTCACCATTTTTGGCCAGAATTTCGCCCTTTTTGCCCAGAATTTCACCATTTTTGGCCAGAATTTCACCCTTTTTGGCCGGAATTTCACCGTTTTTGCCCAGAATTTCACCGTTTTTGGCCGGAATTTCACCGTTTTTGGCCGGAATTTCACCGTTTTTGGCCGGAATTCCGGCATTCCCGGCGGGAATGGTGTCTGACCTTGAGGTGCTCGAGCATGGTTCGTTTCTGGGCGAAGAGCAGCGGGCAGTGGGGGCAGCGGAAGACGCTGACGCGCTGCGGGAGGAGGTGCTGGTCAAAGTGCGACGAGAGCAGCGGCTTGTGCGTGAACACCGTGTCACACATGGCACACTTGTAGATCAGCCTGGAAAAATCCATGGAAAACCCGTGGGAAACCCGTGGGAAACCCGTGGGAATCATGGGAAATCCACAGGAATCGTCCTGGGAAAAATCCCGGGAAAAATCCATGGAAATCCCATGGGAATATCGATGGGAGCGGTGCGTGAACACCGTGTCACACACGGTACGCTTGTAGATCAGCCTGGAAAAATCCATGGAAAACCCGTGGGAAATCCGTGGAAATCCATGGGAATCCATGGAAAACCCGTGGGGATCGTCCCAGGAAAAATCCCGGTAAAAAATCCATGGAAATCCCAAGAAAATTCCACGGGAATATCGATGGGAAGCTGTGCGTGAACACCGCGTCACACACGGCACAGTCGGAAAAATCATCCCAATTTCTCATTCCCGAATTTCCCAACCTCATTCCCAAATTTCCCACCCCCTGTCCCTTTCCCTCCCTCTTCCCCGCTGTGTTCCCGGTGTTTTCCCGCTGTTTTTCCCGCTGTGTTCCCGGTGTTTTCCCGCTGTTTTTCCCGCTGTGTTCCCGGTGTTTTCCCGTTGTTTTTCCCGCTGTGTTCCCGGTGTTTTCCCGCTGTGTTCCCGGTGTTTCCCCGTGCTTTTCCTGCTGTTACTCCCGCTGTTATTCCCACTGTTTTTCCCGCTGTTTCCCCATGTTATTCCCAGTGTTATTCCCGCTGTTTCCCCACAGTTTCCCCACTGTTTCCTGCTGTTTCCCGGTGTTATTCCCGGTGTTATTCCCGGTGTTATTCCTGTTATTCCCGTTGTTATTCCCAGTGTTATTCCCTGTTATTCCTGTTGTTATTCCCTGTGTTATTCCCCTTGTTATCCCCGCTGTTTCCCCGTTATTCCTGTTGTTATTCCCGTTGTTATTCCCGTTGTTGTTCCTGTTATTCCCGTTGTTGTTCCTGTTGTTATTCCTGTTATTCCCGTTGTTATTCCCGTTGTTATTCCTGTTATTCCCGTTGTTATTCCTGCCGTTATTCCCCGTTATCCCCACCGTTTCCCCCTGTTATTCCCGTTGTTGTTCCCGTTGTTATTCCTGTTATTCCCGTTGTTATTCCTGTTATTCCCGTTGTTATTCCCGTTGTTATTCCCGTTGTTATTCCCGTTTCCCGCTGTTATTCCCGTTGTTATTCCCGTTTCCCGCTGTTATTCCCGCTGTTTTCCCCATGTTATTCCCGTTGTTATTCCCGTTTCCCACTGTTTTTCCCGCTGTTTTCCCCGTGTTATTCCCGCTGTTATTCCCGCCGTTCCCCCGTGCTATTCCCGCCCGTTTCTCCCGGTGTTTCTCCCGGTGTTTCTCCCGGAGCACTGACTTGGCGGGCTGTGCGCCGCAGGCCGGGTGTTGCGCGCACAGGTGGCCCTGGGCGCTGGGGGAGGATTTGAAGGCCATGGGACACACGGGGCACTTGTGGAAAACCTCGCAGTGGCAGCTCTGGATGTGGGATTTGATGGAATTGACGCCGCCGAACACCACGGAGCAGCTGGGACACCTGCGGGGATCCAGAGGGAAACGGGGTTCCAAAGGGATCCGGGAATTCCCAGAGGGATCGGGGGTTCCAAAGGGATCCGGGAATTCCCAAAGGGATTGGGGAATTCCCAGTGGGATCGGGGGTTCCAAAGGGATCCGGGAATTCCCAAAGGGATCCAGGAAATTCCCAAAGGGATCGGAAAATCTCAGTAGGATCAGGAAATTCCCAGTGGGATCGGGGGTTCCAAAGGGATCCGGGAATTCCCAGAGGGATCAGGAAATTCCCAGCAGGATCGGGGGTTCCAAAGGGATCCAGGAATTCCCAGCGGGATCGGGGCTTCCAAAGGGATCCGGGAATTCCCAGCGGGATCAGAAAATCTCAGCAGGATCGGGAAATTCCCAACGGGATCGGGGGTTCCAAAGGGATCCGGGAATTCCCAGAGGGATCCAGGAAATTCCCAGCGGGATCGGGGGTTCCAAAGGGATCCGAGAATTCCCAGCGGGATTGGGGAATTCCCAGTGGGATTGGGGGTTCCAAAGGGATCCGGGAATTCCCAAAGGGATTGGGGAATTCCCAGTGGGATCGGGGGTTCCAAAGGGATCTGGGAATTCCCAAAGGGATCCGGGAAATTCCCAATGGGATTGGAAAATCTCAGCAGGATCGGGAAATTCCCAGCGGGATCGGGGGTTCCAAAGGGATCCGGGAATTCCCAAAGGGATCCGGGAATTCCCAGTGGGATCGGGGGTTCCAAAGGGATCCGGGAATTCCCAGAGGGATCAGGGGTTCCAAAGGGATCCGGGAATTCCCAGCGGGATCAGGGGTCCCAAAGGGATCCGGGAATTCCCAAAGGGATCCGGGAAATTCCCAAAGGGATCCAGGAAATTCCCAAAGGGATCGGAAAATCTCAGTAGGATCAGGAAATTCCCAGTGGGATCGGGGGTTCCAAAGGGATCCGGGAATTCCCAGAGGGATCAGGAAATTCCCAGCGGGATCGGGGGTTCCAAAGGGATCCAGGAATTCCCAGCGGGATCGGGGCTTCCAAAGGGATCCGGGAATTCCCAGCGGGATCAGAAAATCTCAGCAGGATCGGGAAATTCCCAACGGGATCGGGGGTTCCAAAGGGATCCAGGAATTCCCAGAGGGATCCGGGAAATTCCCAATGGGATTGGGGAATTCCCAGCGGGATCCAGGAATTCCCAGCGGGATCGGAAAATCTCAGCAGGATCGGGGAATTCCCAGTGGGATCGGGGGTTCCAAAGGGATCCGGGAATTCCCAAAGGGATCCGGGAATTCCCAAAGGGATCCGGGAATTCCCAAAGGGATCCGGGAATTCCCAGTAGGATCGGGGAATTTCCAACGGGATTGGGGGTTCTGAAGGGATCAGGGATTCCAATGGGATCAGGAAATTCCCAGTGGGATCGGGGGTTCCAAAGGGATCCGGGAATTCCCAACAGGATCGGGAAATCCCCAGCGGCATCGGGGAATTCCCGATGGGATCAGGGGGTTCCAAAGGGATCGGGAAATTCCCAGTAGGATCGGGGGTTCCAAAGGGAGACGCAGTTGGCCAGCAGGAAATTCCCACTACATTCCATGAGCAAACCCCACTTCTGGACCTTTCCGCGATCCCACCCCAGTTAATCCCAGAATTCCCAGAATTCCTGGAATTCCCGGCATTCCCGGGATTACCTGTAGCCCACCCTGCGGGAGAAGTGCAGGCAGCATTCCCGCAGGTGGCTCTGGAAGTTGGCCAGCAGGAAATTCCCACCCCAAATTCCCGGTTATTCCCAGAATTCCCGGTTGTTCCCAGAATTCCCGGTTATTCCCAGAATTCCCGGTTATTCCCAGAATTCCCGGTTATTCCCGGCATTCCCGGTTATTCCCGGCATTCCCGGGATTACCTGTAGCCCACCCTGCGGGAGAAGTGCAGGCAGCATTCCCGCAGGTGGCTCTGGAAGTTGGCCAGCAGGAAATTCCCACCCCAGAACTCCCTGAATTCCCCATTATTCCCAGAATTCCCGGTTATTCCCAGAATTCCCGGTTGTTCCCAGAATTCCCAGAATTCCCGGTTATTCCCAGAATTCCCGGTTATTCCCAGAATTCCCGGTTATTCCCAGAATTCCCGGTTGTTCCCAGAATTCCCAGAATTCCCGGCATTCCCAGGATTACCTGTAGCCCACCCTGCGGGAGAAGTGCAGGCAGGATTCCCGCAGGTGGCTCTGGAAGTTGGCCAGCAGGAAATTCCCACCCCAAATTCCCGGTTATTCCCAGAATTCCCGGTTATTCCCAGAATTCCCGGTTATTCCCAGAATTCCCGGTTATTCCCGGGATTCCCGGCATTCCCGGGATTACCTGTAGCCCACCCTGCGGGAGAAGTGCAGGCAGCATTCCCGCAGGTGGCTCTGGAAGTTGGCCAGCAGGAAATTCCCACCCCAAATTCCCGGCTGTTCCCAGAATTCCCGGTTATTCCCAGAATTCCCGGTTGTTCCCAGAATTCCTGGTTATTCCCAGAATTCCCGGTTATTCCCAGAATTCCCGGGATTACCTGTAGCCCACCCTGCGGGAGAAGTGCAGGCAGCATTCCCGCAGGTGGCTCTGGAAGTTGGCCAGCAGGAAATTCCCACCCCAAATTCCCGGTTATTCCCGGAATTCCCGGTTATTCCCAGAATTCCCGGTTGTTCCCAGAATTCCCGGCATTCCCGGGATTACCTGTAGCCCACCCTGCGGGAGAAGTGCAGGCAGGATTCCCGCAGGTGGCTCTGGAAGTTGGCCAGCAGGAAGTTGCCGCCGCACTCGGGGCACACGTGGGGCGGGCGGCTGCGGTGCATGCGCTGGTGCGCGCTGAAGCTGCAGCGGTTGGCCAGGATCATGGGACACGCCGAGCACACCTGAGCGGGAGGGGGGGAAAAAACGGGAATTCTGGGAATTCCGGGAATTCCGGGGTCTGGGACGGTGAAAAACTCCAGGGAGGTTTGGGTGGGAATCAAAGGGTGGGGGAGTTATGGGAGGGTTTGGCAAGGATGGGGTTAAAAATGGTGATGGGAGATGGGGAATTCCCGACGGGATCGGGATCCCAAAAAGTTCTGGGGAATTCCCGATGGGATCGGGATCCCAAAAAGTTCTGGGGAATTCCTGATGGGATCGGGATCCCAAAAAGTTCTGGGGAATTCCCGATGGGATCGGGATCCCAAAATGTTCTGGGGAATTCCTGATGGGATCGGGATCCCAAAAAGTTCTGGGGAATTCCTGATGGGATCGGGATCCCAAAAAGTTCTGGGGAATTCCTGATGGGATCGGGATCCCAAAAAGTTCTGGGGAATTCCCGATGGGATCGGGATCCCAAAAAGTTCTGGGGAATTCCCAACGGGATCGGGATCCCAAAAAGTTCTGGGGAATTCCCAACGGGATCGGGATCCCAAAAAGTTCTGGGGAATTCCTGATGGGATCAGGATTCCAGGAAGTTCTGGGGAATTCCTGATGGGATCGGGATCCCAAAAAGTTCTGGGGAATTCCTGATGGGATCAGGATCCCAAAATGTTCTGGGGAATTCCCGATGGGATCGGGATCCCAAAAAGTTCTGGGGAATTCCTGATGGGATCGGGATCCCAAAATGTTCTGGGGAATTCCCGGCAGGATCAGGATCCCAAAAAGTTCTGGGGAATTCCTGATGGGATCAGGATCCCAAAATGTTCTGGGGAATTCCTGATGGGATCGGGATCCCAAAAAGTTCTGGGGAATTCCTGATGGGATCAGGATCCCAAAATGTTCTGGGGAATTCCTGATGGGATCAGGATCCCAAAAAGTTCTGGGGAATTCCTGATGGGATCGGGATCCCAAAATGTTCTGGGGAATTCCTGATGGGATCGGGATCCCAAAAAGTTCTGGGGAATTCCCGACGGGATCGGGATCCCAAAATGTTCTGGGGAATTCCTGATGGGATCAGGATCCCAAAATGTTCTGGGGAATTCCTGATGGGATCAGGATCCCAAAAAGTTCTGGGGAATTCCTGACGGGATCAGGATTCCAGAAAGTTCTGGGGAATTCCCGGCAGGATCAGGATCCAAACAGGACTGGGGAGATTCCAGTGGGGACTGGGATGGGATGGATCAGGATGGATCTGTTGGGATGGGATTTATGGGATTTATGGGATGGATGGGATTTATGGGGTTTATGGGATTTATGGGATTTATGGGATGGATGGGATGGATGGGATGGATGGGATTTATGGGATGGATGGGATGGATGGGATTTATGGGATGGATGGGATTTATGGGATGGATGGGATTTATGGGATTTATGGGATGGATGGGATGGGATTTATGGGATGGATGGGATTTATGGGATTTATGGGATGGATGGGATTTATGGGATGGATGGGATTTATGGGATTTATGGGATGGATGGGATGGATGGGATGGATGGGATTTATGGGATGGATGGGATGGATGGGATTTATGGGATTTATGGGATTTATGGGATGGATGGGATGGATGGGATGGATGGGATTTATGGGATGGATGGGATGGATGGGATTTATGGGATGGATGGGATTTATGGGATGGATGGGATTTATGGGATGGATGGGATTTATGGGATTTATGGGGTTTATGGGATGGATGGGATGGATGGGATGGGATTTATGGGATGGATGGGATTTATGGGATTTATTGGATTTATGGGATTTATGGGATGGATGGGATTTATGGGGTTTATGGGATTTATGGGGTTTATGGGATTTATGGGATTTATGGGATTTATGGGGTTTATGGGATGGATGAGATGGATGGGATGGGATTTATGGGATTTATGGGATTTATGGGGTTTATGGGATGGATGGGATTTATGGGATGGATGGGATGGGATTTATGGGATTTATGGGATGGATGGGATTTATGGGATTTATGGGATGGATGGGATGGATGGGATGGATGGGATTTATGGGATGGATGGGATTTATGGGATTTATGGGATGGATGGGATGGATGGGATGGATGGGATTTATGGGATGGATGGGATTTATGGGGTTTATTGGATTTATGGGATTTATGGGATGAAGGGATCCACGGATGGATGTTCCCAGTGTCCTCTCACCTTCTCCCATCTCCTCAACCATCTCCCAGCATCTCCTGCCACCTTCCACCTTCTCCCACCATGTCCCACCTTCTCCTCATGATGTCCCACACTTCCCACCATGTCCCACCTTCTCCTCATGATGTCCCACACTTCCCACCAGGTCCCACCTTCTTCCTTTCTCCTCACGATGTCCCACCGCTTTCTCACCACCTTCCCACTGCTCCCCCACCTTGTTCCACCTTCTCCTCATGATGTCCCACCACCTTCTTCCCACCGTGTCCCACCCTCTTCCTTTCTTCTCATGATGTCCCACCACCTCCCACCATCTCCCACCATGTCCCACCTTCTTCTCATGATGTCCCACCACCTCCCACCATCTCCCACCACCTCCGCACCTTCTCCCACCATGTCCCACCTTCTTCTCATCATGTCCCACCACACTCCCACCATCTCCCACCATGTCCCACCTTCTTCTCATGATGTCCCACCACACTCCCACCATCTCCCACCACCTCCGCACCTTCTCCCACCTTCTCCCACCATGTCCCACCATCTCCCACCTTCTCCCTCCATGTCCCACCATGTCCCACCTTCTTCTCATGATGTCCCACCACACTCCCACCATCTCCCACCATCTCCCACCATGTCCCACCACCTCCGCACCTTCTCCCACCATGTCCCACCTTCTCCCACCATCTCCCCCCATGTCCCACCATCTCCCACCATGTCCCCACCATGTCCCACCTTCTCCCACCATCTCCCACCATGTCCCACCATGTCCCACCATCTCCCACCATCTCCCACCATCTCCCCCCATGTCCCACCATCTCCCACCATGTCCCCCCACGTCCCCACCATCTCCCGTCTCTCACCGTGCTGCCTCCTCCCGCCGTCACCTGCTGGAAATGCGCCGCCAGCCCGGCCTTGTCCTTGCACTGCTCCTTGCACTCCAGACACCTGAAACAGCTGTAGCTGCTCTGCTCCGTCCCCAGCGGCAGCACCGGCGTTTCCTGCGCCGCCGCCGCCGCCGCGCTCCCTCCTTCCGCCGCCGCCGCCGCCACCGCCAGCGCCGCCAGCGGCGTCACGTCGGGCTGCCCGATCATCTGCTCCAGCGCCACCGGCCGCATCACCAGGTGCGAGCACTGCATCACCAAGCCCTTGTCCTTGTGCTCGCGGGCGTGCAGCAGCAGGCTGCACTTGTTGAAGAACACCAGGCGCTTGGCGCAGTGGTTGCAGGTGACCTCGATGCGCATGCTGCGCCGGTCGTAGTGCCGCGCCAGGCTGCGCTCCAGCGCGAAGGCGTCGCCGCACTCCAGGCAGCGGTAGCCGGCGGGCGGCAGCGCCAGGCTGGACTCGGCGGGCGGGCTCAGGTTGGGCCGGTAGGTGGGCAGCGGGTTTTTGCCGTTGAGGATTTTGTTGAAAGCCTCCACCAGGCTGGACTGGCTGCGGGAGATGACGGTGCCGGCCACGCCGGGCGCCGATTTGGCCGCCGCGCCGCCGCCGCCGCCGTCGGATTTGGCGGCGCCGTTGCCTTTGGGGAGGGGTTGCGGCACCAAGCTGAGGATGTTTTTAGCCACGGATTTGCCGCTCTTTGCCGGGAGCACGGCGGATTTCTGCTGGGCCACGCTGGCGGCGATCAGCATGGCGCTGCTGGCGCTCTGGATGGTGGCCACCGGCAGCACCGTGCCCTTCAGCTTGGTGCCGTTCCCCAGCTGCACGCTCACCGTCCTGGGCCCTTCCGCGCCCTTCGGAGCGCCGGGCAGCTCCGGCTTTTCCCTGGACGCCGCCTCCGCCGGGAATTCCGAGCTTTCCTGGGAATTCTGCGGGCCCGGGACGCTGGCGGAGGGCGGCTCCGAGTCGGAGGAGACCCTGGTGACCGTCCTGGTGATGCTGCCGCAGGAGGTTTTGATGGTTTTGATGCGGACTTTGAGCGGCCGCGAGGAGCTGGAGGAGGGCGAGTTGGTGTTTTCTTCCTCCTCCTCCTCCTCCTCTTCCTCCTCCTCCTCCTCCTCCTCGCCGCTGGAAACGCTGCCGGGGCTCCCCATGGATTTCTCCAGCATTTCCCGCTCTTCCTTCAGGGAGAGCTGCTTGGGAGAAGGCGGGATGGGAATTCCCGGAGAGGAGAAAGATTCCCGAGGGCTCCCGGGCGAGCGTTTGAGCTCGGCCGCGCCGCCGCCGCCGCCGTCCGGCGCCGCCGCGTCCGATCCCGGCCACGGCGCGGCGGGAGAGTCCTCGGCGGCGGAATAGCGGACGCTGACGGATTTCAGGTGATCCAACACCGACCCCTTGGGGCTGGAGCTCCTGGCCGGAGCCTCCTCCGAGTCCGATTCCTCCTTTTTGATGCGGGGAACGGGGTGGGATCCGTCGCCGGCCGCTCCCGCCCGGAACGGCGTCGGGAAAGGCGGATCCAGGCCCTCGGAGGATTCTCCCAGGGATCTCTTGGAATCCACGGCCGGGGTTGGGGACGGAGCCAGCGAGGGCACGGCCAGGGATTTCTCCTTGCCTTTGCATTCCCGGGATCTGTCGATCAAATTGGCGCCGTCCTCGTTGGGATCGGGGCTGAAATGCGAGAACAAATCCAAAGCCTTGGAGCTCTTCTCCTTGCCCCAGCACTCCCCGTTGGAAGGCGCCTCCCCGGAGCGGGAATTCGGCGATCTGGGAACGTCGGAAGCTCCGAATCCGTTCTGGAGGAGCCTCGGGGCCATCCCGTGCCCCTCCTTCCCTCGGGAATCCAAGTTTTCCAGCTGCTCCGGACACACGGTGTTCTTGACGATGACGCTGACGGCCGAGATGTCCGGGTGGGGCAGGACGTGCTCCGCAGGGCCGGCGGCTCCCGGATCTCCCGGGATTTGTTTGCCGTGGGATTCGGGATCCTCGTGGTGGGAGTGGATGGCTTCGTTGGCGTCGATGTCGGGGATGTCGAAGGCGGCCAAGAGGTCGTCGAAATCCGGGGTTTTCATGTCCCCCATGGCTGGGAATGAGCTGGAAAAAGGGGGGGGGGGGAAAAAGGGGCTGAGGGCGTTGGGAATTTGGGTTTTCCCAGTGGGAATTCCTGGGTTTCCATCCCCAGAAACCCCGGGAATCCCAATGTTCCGCAGCCTTTTCCCGCTCCTGATCTATCTCCCAGAATTCCCATTAATTTTCCATTTCATTCTAATTCCCATTCCTTTCCTGCTCCATTTTATTTCTATTTCTCTTCCATTCTGTTCCTGTTTTTATTCCATTCCCATTCCCATTCCAATTTATTTCTATTCCCGTTCCATTTCCATCCCATTCATTTCCCATTCCATCCCAAATCCCCCCCTTTTATCCCAAAAAATCCCCATTCCAATCCCAAATATTCCCCTCTTATCCCAAAAATCCCCATTCCCACCCCAAAAATTCCCCTTTTATCCCAAAAATCCCCATTCCCACCCCAAAAATTCCCCTTTTATCCCAAAAATCCCCATTCCCACCCCAAAAATTCCCCTTTTATCCCAAAAATCCCCATTCCCACCCCAAAAATTCCCCTTTTATCCCAAAAATCCCCATTCCCACCCCAAAAATTCCCTTCCCAGCCCCGCTGCCGATCCATCCCCTGAATTCCCAGAATTGCTGGGAAAGCCTCGGGATCCAGCCCCATCCCAGGGCCAATTCCCAGTTAACCCCTGGAATTCTGGAATTCCAGCAGGCCTGGAAGCTCCACGGAATTTGGGGTTTGTTTTTTTTTTTTTTTTTAGGGAAAGATCTCCTTTCATGAGGAGGGGTTTTATTCCCACATTTTTTCCAGCTTGGAAAACTGGGAAGAGCCATGGATCCAACCCCAATTCCAGCCCTGAATTCCCGCTGGATTTGAGGCCTCTGGAAAACCCCCGAGCTGGTGGAATTCCATTGACTTTTCCTCTGGAATGTGCCCCAGGAGAGGCCTTTTCCTTCCCAAATCCCTTTTTCTTCCTGCCCTTTTATCCCATGAAAAGCCTCCCCAGGTAGGGAATGAATCCTTTGGAAAAGCCGGGAATTGTTTTCTGGGGGGAGGGAATTGCGCTCTTTGTCCTTTCCCATTCACATCCAAATCCTTGGGAATGTTTGGGATGGATCCAGGATTTCCCCAGCCCAATTCCTTCTTCCTGTGATCCCAATCCAAGGTTTTTTTTTTTTTGGGAACAAGCACACCCAGGCCTGGAAGATCCGAAAGGAGCCGCGTGGGATCAGGAGCGGGGTTTGGAAAATCCTTCCCGGCTCAGTTTCCCATGGAAAAGGAGGCGGGAAAAGCAGGAGAGCCACAAACAGGGAGAGATTATCCCAAAAAAATCCACCCGTGGCAAATCCTGGTTTCCAAACTGATCCCAAACTCCTCACACGGATCCCAAATTCCTCACACTGATCCCAAACTGCTCATCCCAATCCCAAACTCCTCACAGGGATCCCAAATTCCTCACACTGATCCCAAACTGCTCATCCCAATCCCAAATTCCTCACACGGATCCCAAACTGCTCATCCCAATCCCAAACTCCTCACACGGATCCCAAATTCCTCACACTGATCCCAAACTGCTCATCCCAATCCCAAACTCCTCACAGGGATCCCAAATTCCTCACACTGATCCCAAACTGCTCATCCCAATCCCAAACTCCTCACAGGGATCCCAAATTCCTCACACTGATCCCAAACTGCTCATCCCAATCCCAAATTCCTCACACTGATCCCAAACTGCTCATCCCAATCCCAAACTCCTCACAGGGATCCCAAATTCCTCACACTGATCCCAAACTGCTCATCCCAATCCCAAACTCCTCACACTGATCCCAAACTGCTCATCCCAATCCCAAACTCCTCACACGGATCCTAAATTCCTGATCCCACTCTCCCCATCCCAATCCTAAATCCCTGATCCCAAACTCCCGATCCCAAACTCCCCATCCCAATCCTAAAATCCTGATCCCAAACTCCACATCCTGATTCCAAACTCCTGATCCCACTCTCCCCATCCCAATCCTAAATCCCCGATCCCAAACTCCCCATCCCAATCCTAAATCCCTGATCCCAAACTCCTGATCCTGATCCCCCCATCCCAATCCTAAATCCCTGATCCCAAACTCCCCATCCTCATCCCAAACTCCTCATCCCAAACTCCTCATCCCAAACTCCTCATCCCAAACTCCTCATCCCAAACTCCTCATCCCAAACTCCCCATCCTGATCCCAAACTCCTCATCCCAAACTCCCCATCCTGATCCCAAACTCCCGATGCCCCCGTGCCGCTCCCGCCCCCATCCCGGCGCAGCTGCCGAGGGATCCGTGTGGGATTAAATTCCCAGGATTTGGAGGGAATTAATTCCCGGCCATCTGCCGGCCCCGGAGCCGCGGCACCGCCCGGGGCTGGCCCCGATCCCACCGTCCCGACAAATCCCAAAATGCAGACATTCCCAACGGGAAAGGGAACGGCTCCAGCCCTGGCAGGGGCCAGGAGGCTTCGGGATTCCCGATTCTCCCAGGATGGGAAAATGGGGATGGGGCTGGGCAGGGATTCCGTGGGATTTTGGGGTTTTCCCAAATATTCAGGATCTCAAGGTCCCCATCCCGACCCCAAGGGCTCAATCCCAAATTCCCCGGCTCAATCCCAAATTCCCCATCTCAATCCCAAACTCCCCATCCCGAATTTCCTGTCCTGATCCCAAACTCCCCATCCCGAATTTCCCATCCTGATCCCAAACTCCCCATCCCGAATTTCCTGTCCTGATCCCAAACTCCCCATCCCGAATTTCCCATCCTGATCCCAAACTCCCCATCCCGAATTTCCCATCCTGATCCAAAACTCCCCATCCCAAACTCCCCATCCCAAATTCCCCAATCCCAAACTCCCCATCCCTATCATGAATTTCCCATCCTGATCCCAAACTCCCCATCCCGAATTTCCCATCCTGATCCCAAACTCCCCAGTCCCAAACTCCCCATCCCAAACTCCTCACACTGACCGCAAATTCCCCAATCCCAAACTCCCCCAAATTCCGGGAAGGAGAGGATGGAGGAAGGACCGAGACCTCTCAAAATCCCAGGATTTGGGATGGGGAAGGGCTGCCCGTGACCCCCCAGAATTTCAGGATCGGGGTGGGAATGATCCTGATCCTCACAAACCCCGGGATTTCTTTTTGTGGAAAGACCTGAAGATAATCCCTCAAAATCCCGGGATTTCGGACGGGAGGGGGGTGACCGAGACCCTCCAAAATTCCAGGATTTCGGAGGGAAAAGATGACGATGACCATCCAAAAATCCCGGGATGTTTTTGGTCGGGAGGGAGCAAAACCGTGGAGGGACCGTGACCCTCCAAAATTCCGGGAATGGGGGGGGGGAACGATCACGACCCCCAAAAATCCCGGGATTTTCGGGGGGAAGAGGTGACGATGACCCCTCCAAATCCCGGGATTTTGGGGGTTGTTCCCGTCCCTTCCCCCCTCAGGCCGGGCCCCCTCAGGCCGCGCTTCCCGCCCAGGCCTCGCCCCCCCTCAGGCCTTGACCCCCTCAGGCCTCTCCCGCCCCTCAGGCCCCGCTACCTGGAGCTGCGCTCCGGGGCCGCTCCCCGGCTGCCGCTGTCCGCTTCTCGATGCCGCTTCTCGATCCCGTTCCCGGTTCCCGATCCCGGTTCCCGATCCCGGTCCCGTTCGGGCCCCTCAGCGGCGCCGCTTCCCCTCCGCCACTTCCTGCTTGGGCCCCCACGGCCCCGCCGGCCGCTCGCGCCGTGCGTTCCCGCCCCCGCCGCGCTTTCCCATAGGATGAAGCGCCCGTCACTCATCAAAGCGCGCGTTCTGATTGGGCCTTACTGCTGTCACTCAATGCTGATCGCGGCCCTCCGCACTCGCCATTGGCTGAGCGGGACCCGCCCCCAAAAGGTTGCGTTAATTGGGGAGAGCGGGTGTCATTCAACTCGGAAAGCCCCGCCCACAGACATGTTCTCGCTTTCTATTGGTTGCCAGGACTTGCGCATCTCTCTGCCGATTGGTTGAGAGCGCTGTCCTTCAATTATCCCCCGCCTGTTCTCGCTTCTCATTGGTGGAAACGCGCTGTTTATCAAGAGCGGGTTCCGGGCGCCATTGGCCCCACGGAGCGGCCATGGCGGCGGCTCCCAGCCGGGGGCTCTTACAGGGCGCGGGATTTGTCCCTCAGCGCTTGAACCCGCCCAGCCCGGGCCCGGAACGGCTTCAAGCCCCTCCTGCCATTCGCTGCCAGCGCTGCCACTCACAAACACAACTGAGGGGATGTCCCGCCCACCCCCGCCTGTTGCGCGATGCCATTGGTGGATTGCGCTGTCACTCAAGGCCGCCTCTGTCTCCTCGCTCTCCCATTGGCTGGAGTGCCCAAAAGTGCGCCAAGCCAATCCTCGTCGCTCATTGGTCCGGAGAGCTGTCAATCATATCTAACACCGCCTTCCTCCTCACCCTATTGGCCTGCATCTGCCCCTTCCCTTTGCTGATTGGTTGGTTTTGCTGTCGATCAACTCCCAAGCCCCGCCCGGCAAACAGCGCGCGGGGGATGCCGGGAGCTGCTGCGGGAATTCCGCTCCCGCTGGGCCCGGGCCGGAAATTCCTTCCCTTCCCACAATTCCCAAGAAATTCCGTGGGTTATTCCCAAGAATCCCCCGCCATTCCCAGGAATTCCCTTCAATTATCCCGACCGGTCCCAAGAAACTCCTTCAATTCCCGCCAAAAATTCCTTTTAATCCATTTATTCCCACGAAATTCCTTGCGTTATTCCCACCATTCCCAAGAAATTCCGTGTGTAATTCCCAACAAATTCCCGCCATTCCCAGGAATTCCTTTCGGTTCTTCTCGCCATTCCCGAGAAACTCCTTCAACTCCCAAAAAAACTCCTTTTAATCCATTTATTTCCGCAATTCCCAAGGAATTCCTTGTAACATTCCCGCGATTCCCAAGGAATTCCCGCGTGTCATTCCCAAAAAAATCCCTCCCCTTCCCAAACGGCTCCTCCCAACCCCAAAAAAACTCCTTTTAATCCTTTTATTTCTGCAATTCCCAAGGGGAAAAAAATTTCCTTTTAATTCCTTTTTTTTTTTTTCCCCGGGAATTTTTGGGATTCATTTCTTCTCCTCCTCCTTCCGGTTTTCCCGGTTTTCCCGGTTGCTTTCCCGGTTTTCCCGGGCGGCCTGGGAAGCCAGGGATCCCATGGCGTTGCGGATGGCCTCGTTGTTGGGATCCACGCCGGGAAGGTTTTCCAGGACGCTCTGCAGGAATTCCGGGTCCTGCATCACGTCGTAGTCGTCCTCCTCCTGCGGGGGGAAAAAACGGGAAAGACCGGGAATTCCGGATCGTTCCCGGGAATTCCGGATCGTTCCTCGGGATTTGGGGTCGTTCCCGGGGGATTTGGGATCAGCCCGGGGAATTTGGGGTCGTTCCTCGGGATTTGGGGTCGTTCCCAGGGAATTGGGATCATCCCGGGGGATTTGGATCGTTCCTTGGGATTTGGGGTCATTCCCGGGGGATTTGGGGTCGTTCCCGGGGGATTTGGGGTCGTTCCTCGGGATTTGGGGTCGTTCCCAGGGAATTGGGATCGTTCCTCGGGATCTGGGATCGTTCCTGGGGGATTTGGGATCATCCCGGGGGATTTGGGGTCGTTCCCGGGGGATTTGGGGTCGTTCCTCGGGATTTGGGGTCGTTCCCGGGAATTTGGGATCGTTCCTTGGGATTTGGGGTCGTTCCCAGGGAATTGGGATCATCCCGGAGAATTGGGATCGTTCCTGGGGGATTTGGGATCATCCCGGGGGATTTGGGGTCGTTCCCAGGGAATTGGGATCATCCCGGAGAATTGGGATCGTTCCTGGGGGATTTGGGATCATCCCGGGGGATTTGGGATCGTTCCTTGGGATTTGGGGTTGTTCCCAGGGATTTGGGATCATTCCTTGGGATTTGGGATCATCCCGGGGGATTTGGGATCGTTCCTCGGGATTTGGGGTCGTTCCTGGGGGATTTGGGATCGTTCCCGGGGGATTTGGGGTCGTTCCTCGGGATTTGGGATCGTTCCCGGGGGATTTGGGATCGTTCCTCGGGATTTGGGGTCGTTCCTCGGGATTTGGGGTCGTTCCCAGGGATTTGGGATTGTTCCCGGGGGATTTGGGATCATCCCGGGGGATTTGGGGTCGTTCCCAGGGATTTGGGATCATCCCGGGGGATTTGGGATCATCCCGGGGGATTTGGGATCGTTCCTCGGGATTTGGGGTCGTTCCTCGGGATTTGGGATTGTTCCCGGGGGATTTGGGATCATCCCAGGGGATTTGGGATCGTCCCTCGGGATTCCAGATCATTCCTGGGGATTTGGGATCGTTCCCGGGGAATTGGGGTCGTTCCTGGGGGATTCTGGATCATTCCCGGGGATTTGGGATCGTTCCTCGGGATTCCAGATCATTCCTGGGGATTTGGGATCGTTCCCGGGGGATTCTGGATCATTCCCGGGGATTTGGGATCGTTCCTGGGGGATTTGGGATCATCCAAGGGATTCAGGGTCATTCCCGGGGATTTGGGATTGTTCCCAGGGATTTGGGATCATTCCTTGGGATTTTTGTGTCGTTCCCAGGGATTTGGGATCATTCCCGGGGATTTGGGATCATTCCCGGGGATTTGGGATCCCAAAAATCCCACAGGAGCCAGAACAGGGAATCCGGGAGGGGTTTGGGATGGAAGGGGCTGGAGGAGGAGCTCGATCCCGTCCCGGGAATGGTGGGAATGGGATGGGAATGATGGGATTGATGGGAATGATGGGAATGATGGGATGGGATGGGATTGATGGGAATGATGGGATGGCATGGGATTTATGGGATTGAAGAGATGGGAATGACGGGAATGATAGGAATGATGGGACGGGAATGATGGGAATGATGGGATGGGATTGATGGGAATGATGGGATGGGATTGATGGGAATGATGGGAATGATGGGATGGGATTGATGGGAATGATGGGAATGATGGGATGGGATTGATGGGAATGACGGGAATGATGGGATGGGATTGATGGGATTGATAGGAACGATGGGAATGGTGGGATTGATGGGACGGGAATGATGGGAATGATGGGAATGACGGGAATGATGGGATGGGATTGATGGGAATGATGGGAATGATGGGATGGGATTGATGGGAGTGACGGGAATGATGGGATGGGATTGATGGGAATGATGGGAAGGCATGGGATTTATGGGATTGAAGAGATGGGAATGATGGGAATGATAGGAATGATGGGACGGGAATGATGGGAATGATGGGATGGGATTGATGGGAATGATGGGATGGGATTGATGGGAATGACGGGAATGATGGGATGGGATTGATGGGAATGATGGGAATGATGGGATGGGATTGATGGGAATGATGGGAATGATGGGATGGGATTGATGGGAATGACGGGAATGATGGGATGGGATTGATGGGATTGATAGGAATGATGGGATGGGATTGATGGGAATGACGGGAATGATGGGATGGGATTGATGGGATTGATAGGAATGATGGGATGGGATTGATGGGAATGACGGGAATGATGGGATGGGATTGATGGGAATGACGGGAATGATGGGATGGGATTGATGGGAATGATGGGAATGATGGGATGGGATTGATGGGAATGATGGGAATGACGGGAATGATGGGATGGGATTGATGGGAATGATGGGAATGATGGGATGGGATTGATGGGAATGATGGGAATGATGGGATGGGATTGATGGGAATGATGGGAAGGCATGGGATTTATGGGATTGAAGAGATGGGAATGATGGGAATGATAGGAATGATGGGACGGGAATGATGGGAATGATGGGACGGGAATGATGGGAATGATGGGATGGGATTGATGGGAATGATGGGAATGATGGGATGGGATTGATGGGAATGATGGGAATGATGGGATGGGATTGATGGGAATGATGGGAATGATGGGATGGGATTGATGGGAATGATGGGAATGATGGGATTGACAGGAACAATGGGAATGACGGGAATGACGGGATGGGAACGATGGGATAAGAATGACGGGATTGATTGGATTAATGGGAATGATGGGATTAATGGGATTGATGGGATGGGATGGGAATGATGGGAATGATGGGAATGATGGGAATGGTGGGAATGGTGGGATGGGATTGATGGGATTAATGGGAATGATGGGATGGGATGGGATTGATGGGATTAATGGGAATGATGGGATGGGATGGGATTGATGGGATTAATGGGAATGATGGGAATGGTGGGATGGGATTGATGGGAACGATGGGAATGACGGGATGGGATTTATGGGAATGACACAATGGGAACGATGGGAACGATGGGAATGACGGGATGGGATTGACGGGAATGCCGGGAATGTTGGGACGTGCCGGAATGAGCTGGGAATTGCGGGAATTCCCTGACCTTGGCGGGCTCGGACGTGTCCATGGCGGCTCCGCTGTCCACCTCGGCCGCCTCAGCCTGGGCAAACTCTGCAATCCCAGAAATCCATGGAAAAACCCCGGGAGCAGCCAGGCAGCCATTCCAGAGGCTTTCCCGAGGGTTTCCCGAGGTTTTCCCGGGGTTTTCCCAAGGATTTTCTTCACCTCCACTTGGGAAAACTCCCCCAACCCCACCCCAGAAATCCATGGAAAATCCCCCTGGGAGCAGCCAGGCCGCGATTCCCGCGGTTTTCCCGTGTTTTTCCTGTGGTTTTCCCATGGTTTTCCCCATGGTTTTCCCAGTTTTTTCCCAGGGGTTTTCCCCACAATTTTCCCGGGGGTTTTCCCGCGGTTTTCCCGGAGGTTTTCCCAGGGTTTTCCCGGAGGTTTTCCCGGAGGTTTTCCCGGAGGTTTTCCTGGGGTTTTCCCGGGGTTTTCCCAGGGTTTTCCTCACGATTTTCCCACGGTTTTCCCAGTTTTCCCGTGGTTCTCCCGTGGTTTTCCCAAGGTTTTCCCCACGATTTTCCCAGAGGTTTTCCCGGGGTTTTCCCCACGATTTTCCCACAGTTTTCCCGCAATTTTCCCGTGGTTTTCCCGGGGGTTTTCCCGTGGCTTTCCCCACGATTTTCCCATGGTTTTCCCACAGTTTTCCCATGTTTTTCCCACAGTTTTCCTGTGGTTTTCCCATGTTTTTCCCACTGTTTTCCCGCGGTTTTCCCGCTGTTCTCCCGCGGTTTTCCTGCTGTTTTCCCGCGTTTTTCCCACTGTTTTCCCACGGTTTTCCCACTGTTCTCCCGCGTTTTTCCCGCTGTTTTCCCGCTGTTCTCCTGCTGTTTTCCCGCGTTTTTCCCACTGTTTTCCCACGGTTTTCCCACTGTTCTCCCGCGTTTTTCCCGCTGTTTTCCCGCGTTTTTCCCGGCACGCACCGGCGCCCTGCAGGGACATCTGCATGGCGTAGGCGATCTGCTCCTCCTCGCTCATGGAGCTCAGGTCCGGCAGCCCCGCGCGGCCAAACTCCGGCGGCCCCATGGTCATCTTGAGCAGAGCCTCGTCCGACTCTGCCCGGGAACGGGAGCCGGGGAACGGGAGTCAGGGAATGGGATCCGGGGAATGGGATCCGGGGAACGGGATCCGGGGAACGGGGAATGGGATCCGGGGAATGGGAACGGGATCCGGGGAATGGGATCCGGGGAATGGGAACGGGATCCGGGGAATGGGATCCAGGGAATGGGAACGGGATCCGGGGAACGGGAACGGGATCCGGGGAATGGGATCCGGGGAACGGGGAATGGGATCCGGGGAATGGGAACGGGATCCGGGGAACGGGATCCGGGGAACGGGGAATGGGATCCGGGGAATGGGAACGGGATCCGGGGAATGGGATCCGGGGAATGGGATCCAGGGAATGGGAACGGGATCCGGGGAATGGGATCCGGGGAATGGGAACGGGATCCGGGGAATGGGAACAGGATCCGGGGAATGGGATCCGGGGAACGGGATCCAGGGAATGGGAACGGGATCCGGGGAATGGGAACGGGATCCGGGGAACGGGATCCGGGGAACGGGATCCGGGGAATGGGATCTGGGGAACGGGATCCGGGGAATGGGAACGGGATCCGGGGAATGGGATCCAGGGAATGGGAACGGGATCCGGGGAATGGGAACGGGATCCGGGGAACGGGATCCGGGGAATGGGATCGGGGGAATGGGAGTCAGGGAATGGGATTTGGGGAATGGGATTCGGGGAATGGGAATGGGGAATGGGATCCAGGGAATGGGAATGGGATTTGGGGAATGGGATCCAGGGAATGGGAATGGGATTTGGGGAATGGGATCC
Source organism: Pseudopodoces humilis (assembly GCF_049639895.1). Classification (NCBI taxonomy): domain Eukaryota; kingdom Metazoa; phylum Chordata; class Aves; order Passeriformes; family Paridae; genus Pseudopodoces; species Pseudopodoces humilis. The sequence goes on from NC_142230.1 coordinate 278,729, forward strand.
AGGGAATGGGATTTGGGGAATGGGAATGGGGAATGGGAATGGGGAATGGGAACGGGATCCGGGGAATGGGATTTGGGGAATGGGATCCAGGGAATGGGAATGGGATTTGGGGAATGGGATTCGGGGAATGGGAATGGGGAATGGGATCCAGGGAATGGGAATGGGATTTGGGGAATGGGCAGCCCCACCCTCCCAGGGAAGGATTTCTCTCCAAGCCCATCCTGGTTTTCAGTTCTCCTCGTTCCCAATCCCATTCCAAATCCCCTCAATCCCATTCCCCATCCAATAAATCCCATTCCCATCCCATCAATCCCACTCCCAACCCCCTCAATCCCATTCCCAACCCCTCAATCCCATTCCCAACCCCTCAATCCCATTCCCAACCCCTCAATCCCATTCCCAACCCCTCAATCCCATTCCCAATCCAATAAATCCCATTCCCAACCCCCTCAATCCCATTCCCCATCCAATAAATCCCATTCCCCTCCCCTCAATCCCATTCCCAAACCCTAAATCCCATTCCCATCCCCTCAATCCCATTCCCAAACCCTAAATCCCATTCCCAACCCCTCAATCCCATTCCCAATCCAATAAATCCCATTCCCAACCCCCTCAATCCGATTCCCAATCCAATAAATCCCATTCCCAACCCCTCAATCCCATTCCCAATCCAATAAATCCCACCATTCCCAATCCCACCATTCCCAATCCCGCCGTTCCCTCACCGTCCCCTCCGGTGGCTCCGATCCCGGCCTCTGCCGCCGAGGCCGCGGCCGCCCTGCGCGCCTCCTCCTCCTGCCGCTGCCGCTGCTCCTCCATGGACACCCGGAGCGCCTGGAAAACCCCGGGAAAAGCCGGGAATCAGCTCCCAGGAGGGGCTTGGGATCGACGGGATCCCGACGCTGGCAACTCCCCAATCCCTGGGGAACGCGGGGTCGGTGACGGAGGAACCGAATCTGGGATTTCCTCCAATTCCCAACTGCAATTCCCAACTGAAATTCCCAATCCCTGGGAACGAGGGGTCAGTGACGGAGGAACCAAATCTGGGATTTCCTCGGGGTCCCAAGGTCCAATTCCCAACTGAAATTCCCAACTGAAATTCCCGATCCCTGGGGAACGAGGGGTGATGGAGGAACCAAATCTGGGATTTCCTCAGGGTCCAATTCCCAACTGAAATTCCCAACTGAAATTCCCGATCCCTGGGAAATGTGGGGTCAGCGATGGAGGAACCAAATCTGGGATTTCCTCCAATTCCCAACTGAAATTCCCAACTGCAATTCCCGATCCCCGGGGAACGCGGGGTCAGCGACAAAGGAACCAAATCTGGCATTTCCTCCAATTCCCAACCGCAATTCCCGATCCCTGGCGAATCCCCGGCAACCCCGGGCTCCGTACCAGCGCGAGCTCGGGATCGGCGCTGGGATCGACGCCGAACTCGAAGTCGGAGGCTCCGAGGCCGAGCACGGCGCCGCCCTCGCCGGCCAGCACCGGGGAGCTGATGAGGGCGTCGGCCAGGCTGGGCCCCGGCGGCACCGTCACCAGGTGGGAGCCGCTGCCGTCCTTGCCGTTGAGAGCCGTGATGAACGCCGTCAGCTTCTCCGTGTTGGCTTCCTGGGGAAAAACGGGATTTGGGAATGTTGGGAGAGGGAAAAAACGGGATTTGGGAATGTTGGGAGAGGGAAAAAACGGGATTTGGGAATGTTGGGAGAGGGAAAAAACGGGATTTGGGAATGTTGGGAGAGGGAAAAACGGGATTTGGGAATGTTGGGAGAGGAAAAACGGGATTTGGGAATGTTGGGAGAGGAAAAAAACGGGATTTGGGAATGTTGGGAGACAGAAAAACGGGATTTGGGAATGTTGGGAGAGCCGTGATGAACGCCGTCAGCTTCTCCGTGTTGGCTTCCTGGGGAAAAACGGGATTTGGGAATGTTGGGAGAGGAAAAAAACGGGATTTGGGAATGTTGGGAGAGGGAAAAAACGGGATTTGGGAATGTTGGGAGACAGAAAAACGGGATTTGGGAATGTTGGGAGAGGGAAAAACGGGATTTGGGAATGTTGGGAGAGGCCGAGGGAGCATCACGGAGAGGTTTGGGAAAGGGTTTTGGATTTTTTGGGAATTGCAGCGTTGGGAAAGGGATCCGGGAACAGCAAATCCAACTGGGAGCGGCTCAGGGAATTCCCAGCAGGGAATGGAGAAAGGGAAAGGTTTGGGATGCAGGGAGAGGTTGGGAATTGGGATTTTCCCTGGAATTACAACCTTGGAAAAAGCCTCAAAATCACCCAGGCCCAACCCCAATCCCAAAAATCTGGCCGGGATTTTCCAGCCCCGGAATTCCCCCCTGGAATGTGGGAATTCCCGGGATTCTCACCTCCTCCCCAAAGTTGATGATGTCCACGTTGACCTTCTCCTTCTTCAGGCGCTTGGCCAACTTCACCAGCTGGAAAACCGGGAATTCCCGGGGATCAGCGGGATCCCACAGGAATTCGGGATCCAGGAATTCCCTGGGATCAGCAGGTCAGGATTTGATCCTGAATTGGCTGCCCCAGCTCCGAGGGATCCGGCCCAGGGATCCGGCCCAGGGATCCCCAGCTGTGACCCAGCCAGTCCTGGGGCGGATCCCAGGCTGATCCCAGAGCTGATCCCACATTCCCCAGAGCCAATCCCAGACCTGATCCCATTATCCCGGACCCAATCCCGTTATCCCAGTCCTGATCCCGTTATCCCAGTCCTGATCCCGCTGTTATCCCAGTCCTGATCCTGCTGTTATCCCAGTCCCGTTATCCCGATCCCGTTATCCCAGTCCTGATCCCGTTATCCCAGTCCCGTTATCCCGATCCCGTTATCCCAGTCCTGATCCCGTTATCCCAGTCCCGTTATCCCGATCCCGTTATCCCAGTCCTGATCCCGTTATCCCAGTCCCGTTATCCCGATCCCGTTATCCCAGTCCTGATCCCGTTATCCCAGTCCTGATCCCGTTATCCCAGTCCTGATCCCGTTATCCCAGTCCCGTTATCCTGATCCCGTTATCCCAGTCCTGATCCCGTTATCCCAGTCCTGATCCCGTTATCCCAGTCCCGTTATCCTGATCCCGTTATCCCAGTCCTGATCCCGTTATCCCAGTCCTGATCCCGCTGTTATCCCTGTCCCGTTATCCCAGTCCTGATCCCGTTATCCCAGTCCTGATCCCGCTGTTATCCCTGTCCCGTTATCCCAGTCCTGATCCCGTTATCCCAGTCCTGATCCCGTTATCCCAGTCCCGATCCCGCTGTTATCCCTGTCCCGTTATCCCAGTCCCATTATCCCAGTCCCGTGATCCCTGTCCTGTTATCCCCATCCCGTTGTTATCCCGATCCCGCTGCTATTCCGATCCTGTTATCCTGATCCCGCTGTTATCCCAGTCCCATTGTTATCCCGATCCCGTTGTTATCCCGATCCCGCTGTTATCCCGATCCCGCCGTGATCTCGCCGTTATCCCGATCCCGCCGTTATCCCGCCGTTATCCCGATCCCGCCGTTATCCCGCCGTTATCCCATTCCCGCTGTTATCCCGATCCCGCCATTATCCCGCCGTTATCCCGATCCCGCCGTTATCCCGATCCCGCCGTTATCCCGCCGTTATCCCATTCCCGCTGTTATCCCGATCCCGCTGTTATCCCGCCGTTATCCCGATCCCGCCGTTATCCCGTGATCCCGCTGTTATCCCGTGATCCCGCTGTTATCCCGTGATCCCGCTGTTATCCCGTGATCCCGCTGTTATCCCGTGATCCCGCTGTTATCCCGTGATCCCGCTGTTATCCCGTGATCCCGCCGTGATCCCGCCGTTATCCCGATCCCGCCGTTATCCCGTGATCCCGCTGTTATCCCGCTGTTATCCCGATCCCGCCGTTATCCCGTGATCCCGCCGTGATCCCGCCGTTATCCCGATCCCGCCGTGATCCCGATCCTGCCGTTATCCCGATCCCGCCGTTATCCCGATCCCGCTGTGATCCCGATCCCGCCGTTATCCCGTGATCCCGCTGTTATCCCGTGATCCCGCCGTGATCCCGCCGTTATCCCGATCCCGCTGTTATCCCGATCCCGCCGTGATCCCGCCGTTATCCCGATCCCGCTGTTATCCCGTGATCCCGCTGTTATCCCGTGATCCCGCTGTTATCCCGTGATCCCGCCGTGATCCCGCCGTTATCCCGATCCCGCTGTTATCCCGATCCCGCCGTGATCCCGCCGTTATCCCGATCCCGCCGTGATCCCGCCGTTATCCCGATCCCGCCGTTATCCCGATCCCGCGCTCACGTCCTTGTCGCTGTCGAGGACGGGGCTGCCCACGAAGGCGATGATTCTCATCTTGTGGTTCTTGCCCTGCCGGTGCTTCAGCGCCAGCTGCACCAAATCCCAGCAGTCAGGGCTTTTCCCGGGAATTCCGGGCAGGAAACCCCCCCAGATCCCGGGATCGGCTCCGTGGGGGCACTTGGGGGGGGTTCTGTGGAATTTCCATGGATTTATCTGACATTTCCATGGATTTGTGGGGGATTTGGCCTAGATTTCTGTGGAATTTCCATGGATGATGAAGAATTTTCCATGGGTTTGCATTAAATTTACACCAAATTTCCATGGATTTAGGGTGAATTTCCATAGGTTTCTATTGGAATTCCATGGATTTATGCAGGATTTCAGTTGGATTTCCATGGATTTATGCGGGATTTCAGCTGGAATTCCTGGGATTTATGTGGAATTCCCATGGATTTCAGTTGGATTTCCATGGATTTATGTAGGATTTCAGTTGGATTTCCATGGATTTATGTGGGATTTCCATGGATTTCAGTTGGAATTCCTGGGATTTATGTGGGATTTCCATGGATTTCAGTTGGATTTCCATGGATTTATGTGGGATTTCCATGGATTTCAGTTGGATTTCCATGGATTTATGCAGGATTTCAGTTGGATTTCCGTGGATTTATGTGGAATTCCCATGGATTTCAGTTGGATTTCCATGGATTTATGTGGGATTTCCATGGATTTCAGTTGGAATTCCATGGATTTATGCAGGATTTCAGTTGGAATTCCTGGGTTTTATCTGAAATTCCCATGGATTTCAGTTGGATTTCCATGGATTTCAGTTGGAATTCCTGGGATTTATCTGAAATTTCCATGGATTTCAGTTGGAATTCCTGGGATTTATGTGGGATTCCCATGGATTTCAGTTGGATTTCCATGGATTTCAGTTTGAATTCCTGGGATTTATGTGGGATTCCCATGGATTTCAGTTGGATTTCCTGGGATTTATGCATCATTTCAATGGGATTTCCTGGGATTTATCCAGGATTTCCAGCTGGAATTCCTGGAATCCCAACACATTCCAGCTGCAATCCCCCACATCCACACCGACCTTCCAAACCTCCCCCACCGTTTCCACCCCAAAAAAACTCCCGGCAAAGCCGATTTCCCGCCCCGACCCGGAGGGAAAAGCTCGGGAATGGCGGGAATTCCCGGGAAGGGCGGGAATTCCCGGGAACTCACGTGTGCCACGCGGATCCCGGTGCCGAAGGTGATTTTTCCCTTGGGCTGCACCGAGTGCAGCTTGGACAGGATGCGCCCGGTGTCCGGCGTCAGCGTGGTCAGCACCTCGCAGTTACTGCCGGGAAAGAGGAAATTCCCGGGATTCTGGAGCCGTTCCCGGCCCGGGGGTCATTCCTGGGGGGTTCTTTGGGAATCTGGGGGGGGGATTCCCATCCTGGGAGCAATTCCTGAGGAGTTTGGGAGCAAATCCTGGAGAATTTGGGAGGAATTCCACCCCTGGGATTAAGTTAGGGAGAAATTCCTGGGGATTTCTTTGGGAATCTGGGAGGGAACTCCCTGAATTCCCAGCTCTCCCCACCTCCAACGATCACCAAATCCCTCCCATTCCAGCCCACTCCAACTCCAGCTCCAAATTCCCAGCTCCCTTTCCCTCAATTCCCAACTCCTCATTCCCAGTTTTTCCCACCTCCATTCCCTGAATTCCCACCTCCACATTCCCAGCTTCTTTCTCTCAATTCCCAACTCCTCATTCCCAGTTTTTCCCACCTCCATTCCCTGAATTCCCAACTCCTCATTCCCAGGTTTTTCCCACCTCCTTCTTCCCAAATTCCCACCTCCTCATTCCCAGTTTTTCCCACCCCCATTCCCAATTTTTCCCACCCCCATTCCCAGTTTTTCCCACCCCCATTCCCAATTTTTCCCACCCCCATTCCCACTTTTTCCCACCCTTTCCCACGGCTCCGTGCTTCCCGCTGATCCCTTACTTGGCGAGGGTGAATTCCCAACTCCTCACTCCCAGTTTTTCCCACCCCCACTCCCACTTTTTCCCACCTCCTTCTCCCCAAATTCCCACCTCCTTTCCCCAATTTCCCACCTCCTCACTCCCAGTTCTTCCCACCCCCATTCCCAATTTTTCCCACCCCCATTCCCAATTTTTCCCACCCCCATTCCCACTTTTTCCCACCCTTTCCCACGGCTCCGTGCTTCCCACTGATCCCTTACTTGGCGAGGGTGAATTCCCACCTCCTCACTCCCAGTTTTTCCCACCTCCATTCCCACTTTTTCCCACCTCCTCATTCCCAGTTTTTCCCACCTCCTTCTCCCTGAATTCCCAACTCCTCACTCCCAGTTTTTCCCACCCCCACTCCCAGTTTTTCCCACCTCCATTCCCACTTTTTCCCACCTCCTTCTCCCCAAATTCCCACCTCCTTTCCCCAATTTCCCACCTCCTCACTCCCAGTTCTTCCCACCCCCATTCCCACTTTTTCCCACCCCCATTCCCAATTTTTCCCACCTCCATTCCCACTTTTTCCCACCCTTCCCCGCGGCTCCGTGATTCCCGTTGATCCCTTACTTGGCGAGGGTGAATTCCCACCTCCTCACTCCCAGTTTTTCCCACCTCCATTCCCACTTTTTCCCACCTCCTCATTCCCAGTTTTTCCCACCCTCATTCCCAGTTTTTCCCACCTCCTTCTCCCTGAATTCCCAACTCCTCATTCCCAGTTTTTCCCACCTCCATTCCCACTTTTTCCCACCTCCTTCTCCCCAAATTCCCACCTCCTTTCCCCAATTTCCCACCTCCTCACTCCCAGTTCTTCCCACCCCCATTCCCACTTTTTCCCACCCCCATTCCCAATTTTTCCCACCCCCATTCCCAATTTTTCCCACCCCCATTCCCACTTTTTCCCACCCTTTCCCGCGGCTCCGTGCTTCCCGCTGATCCCTTACTTGGCGAGGGTGAATTCCCACCTCCTCACTCCCAATTTTTCCCACCTCCATTCCCACTTTTTCCCACCCTTTCCCGCGGCTCCGTGCTTCCCGCGGATCCCTTACTTGGCGAGGGTGATGAGCCCCACGTTGTTCTCGGGGTTGCTGCGTGTTTTGGAGTGGCACACGATGTTGACGGCGTCCTGCTGCGCCTGCAGCCGCGTGGGCAGGAAGTCCCCGTTCCGCATGTACTCGCTGTTATCCACGCTGCGATTCCCGGGAATCGTAAAAACAGGGAATGCTGAGGGGAATTCCGCGCTTTGGGCCGCTCGGGGAGGGGGGAATGAGGGGTGTTCTGCTTGGGAATTGGGGGTTTGGATCCATGAAATCCCACTTTTTGGGAATGGTTTTGTAAAATCCCCCCTTTTTTTGGGAATGGTTTTGTAAAATCCCCCCTTTTTTTGGGAATGGTTTTGTAAAATCCCCCCTTTTTTTGGGAATGGTTCCATAAAATCCCCCCTTTTTTTGGGAATGGTTTTGTAAAATCCCCCCTTTTTTTGGGAATGGTTTTGTAAAATCCCCCCTTTTTTTGGGAATGGTTCCATAAAATCCCCCCTTTTTTTGGGAATGGTTTTGTAAAATCCCCCCTTTTTTTGGGAATGGTTTTGTAAAATCCCCCCTTTTTTTGGGAATGGTTCCATGAAATCCCCCCTTTTTTTGGGAATGGTTTTGTAAAATCCCCCCTTTTTTTGGGAATGGTTTTGTAAAATCCCCCCTTTTTTTGGGAATGGTTCCATGAAATCCCCCCTTTTTTTGGGAATGAGGAAAGGTTAGATCCATAAGATCCCCTTTTCTTGGAAAAAGGGGAGGTTTGGATCCATAAAATCCCTTTTTTTGGGAATGGGGAAGGGTTAGATCAATAAAATCCCTTTTTTTTGGGAATGGCTCCATAAAATCCCTTTTTCTGAGATGGTCTGTCCCCTCATGTCCCTTTGTCCCCTCATGTCCCTCTCTCCTCTCATGTCCCTCTCTGTCCCCTCAGCCCCTCTGTGTCCCCTCATGTCCCTCTGTGTCCCCTCATGTCCCTCTGTGTCCCCTCATGTCCCTCTGTCCCCTCATGTCCCTCTCTGTCCCCTCAGCCCCTCTGTGTCCCCTCATGTCCCTCTGTGTCCCCTCATGTCCCTCTGTGTCCCCTCATGTCCCTCTGTCCCCTCATGTCCCTCTCTGTCCCCTCAGCCCCTCTGTCCCCTCAGCCCCTCTCTGTCCCCTCTGTGTCCTCTCTGTCCCCTCCTGTCCCCTCAGCCCCTCTCTGTCCCCTCTGTGTCCTCTCTGTCACCTCTCTGTCCCCTCAGCCCCTCTCTGTCCCCTCCTGTCCCCTCAGCCCCCCGCGCCCCCTCAGGCCCGGCCCGCTCCGCCCCCCCGCCATGACTCAGGGGAAGCCGCGGCCGGGCCGGGCCGGGCCGGGGGTGACCGAGGGTGGCCGGGGGTGACCGGGGGTTGCCGTGAGGATTCCGGGGAGCGGCCGGGGGTGCTCCGGGCCCGCGGCCGCCGCTCTCACCACACCATGGTGCTCTCCAGAACCATCTTGGCTCCTTCCCTCAGCACCGGCCCGCTCCACCGAAAACCGCCCAACAACGCGCCCGCCTATTGGTCGAGACGCCGCAGCCAATCAGCGCGCTCGGTGTAGGCGAGGCGCCGCGCGGAGCATGCCGGGAGCTGTAGTTCTGGGCGGGGCGCGATGGCGGCCGGGGGGACACGCGGGTGTCACCGCTGTCCCCAAAGGGCCGGGACTGTCCCCGTGACACCCCAGGGCCAGCGCAGGAGTGTCCCCAGGGCTGTCCCCGTGTCCCCCAGGGCCAGCTCAGGAGTGTCCCCGTGTCGCCAGTGATGTCTCCAATGTCCTCATGGGTGTCCCCAGTGATGTCCCCAGAGATGCCCTCACTGTCCCCAATGATGTCCCCGATGTCCCCAGTGATGTCCCCAATGTCCCCAGAGATGTCCTCACTGTCCCCGATGATGTCCCCAATCCCTGCAATGTCCCCATGGCTGTCCCCTGTGTCCCCAGGGCTGTCCCAGTGTCCCCAGTGATGTCCCCAATGTCCCCATTGTCCCCACTCATGTCCCCAATGTCCCCAATGCCCCCCCAATGTCCCCAGTGATGCCCCCAATGTCCCCAATGATGTCCCCAATGTCCCCAATCCTGTCCCCAATGTCCCAAATGTCCCTCTGCTGTCCCCAATGTCCCCAATGATGTCCCCAATGTCCCCATTGTCCCCAGTGATGTCCCCAATGACGTCCCCAATGTCCCCATTCCTGTCCCCAATGTCCCCCTGCTGTCCCCAATGATGTCCCCATTGTCCCCAGTGATGTCCCCAATGTCCCCAATCCTGTCCCCAATGCCCCCCCGATGTCCCCAATGTCCCCATGGGTGTGTCCCAATGTCCCCAATGTCCCCATTCCTGTCCCCATGTCCCAGTGATGTCCCCAATGATGTCCCCAGTGCCCCCCCCGATGTCCCCAATGTCCCCCCGGGGGCGCCACTGACAAGAATTCCAGGCCAGACACGGAAATTCCAGGAATTCCATTCCCAATCCAGGAAAATCCATTCCCAAATCCAGCAGAATTCCAGGAGAATCCATTCCCAAATCCAGCAGAATTCCAGGAGAATCCATTCCCAAATCCAGCAGAATTCCAGGAATTCCGTTCCCAATCCGGGAAAATCCGTTCCAAGTCCCAGAGAATTCCAGGAATTCCGTTCCCAGAATTCCAGAAAAATCCATTCCCAATTCCAGGAGAGCTCCAGGAATTCCATTCCCAATCCAGGAAAAATCCTAAATCCCGGAGAATTCCAGGAATTCCGTCCCAAATCCGGGAAAATTCCATGAATTCCGTCCTAAATCTGGGAAAATTCCATGAATTCCGTCCCAAATCCAGCAGAATTCCAGGAATTCCGTTCCCAATCCGGGAAAATCCATTCCAAGTCCCAGAGAATTCCAGGAATTCCGTTCCCAGAATTCTGGGAAAAATCCATTCCCAATTCCAGGAGAGCTCCAGGAATTCCGTCCCAAATCCGGGAAAATTCCATTAATTCCGTCCTAAATCTGGGAAAATTCCAGGAATTCCGTCCCAAATCCGGGAAAATTCCACAAATTCTGCTCCAAGTCCAGGGAAATTCCATGAATTCTGTCCTAAATCCGGGAAAATTCCATGAATTCCATCCTAAATCTGGGAAATTCCATCCAAATCCAGGAAAATTCCATTAATTCCGTCCCAAATCTGGGAAATTCCATCCAAATCCAGGAAAATTCCATGAATTCCGTCCTAAATCTGGGAAAATTCCGTGAATTCCGTCCCAAATCTGGGAAAATTCCATGAATTCCGTCCCCAGTCCTGGGAAATTCCGTGAATTCTGTCCTAAATCTGGGAAAATTCCGTGAATTCTGTCCTAAATCTGGGAAAATTCCGTGAATTCCGTCCCAAATCCGGGAAAATTCCATCCAAATCCAGGAAAATTCCATGAATTCCGTCCCAAATCCGGGAAAATTCCATGAATTCCATCTCCAGTCCTGGGAAATTCCGTGAATTCCGTCCCAAATCTGGGAAAATTCCATCCAAATCCAGGAAAATTCCATGAATTCCGTCCCCAGTCCTGGGAAATTTCATCCAAATCCGGGAAAATTCCATGAATTCCGTCCCAAATCTGGGAAAATTCCATGAATTCCGTCCCAAATCCGGGAAAATCCCGTTCCCATTCCCAGCAAAGTCCCTCCGTTCCCGGGAGGAGCCAAATCCTCTTTTTCTCCTGGAAAATCCCCCCCAGAATTCCCAAATTTCCCCTTTTGGAACGGAGAAATCCCAAAAAAAACCCCCAGATCCCAAAAAATTCCAATTCCCCCTCTGGATGAGGAGAATTCCCAGGAAAAAGAGGAATTATCCCAAAAAAATCTTTAAATATTTATAAATATTCCGTTCTGGGAGGGGAAATTGGGGAAAAAAACGGGAAAATTGGGGAAAAAATTGGGAAAATTGGGAAAAAATTGGGGGAAAATTGGGAAAAAATTGGGGGAAAATTGGGAAAAAATTGGGGGAAAATTGGGAAAAAATTGGGAAAAAATTGGGGAAAAAATTGGGAAAAAATTGGGAAAAAATTCAGGAAAATTGGGAAAAAATTGGGGAAAATTGGGGAAAATTTGGGAAAAAATTGGGTGAAAATTGGGAAAAAATTGAGGAAAAAAATTCAGGAAAATCGGGAAAAAATTGGGGGAAAATTGGGAAAAAAATTCGGAAAATTGGGAAAAAATGGGGAAAAGTGGGAAAAAAATGGGGAAAATTGGGAAAAAATTGGGGGAAAATGGGAAAAAATGGGGAAAAAATTGGGAAAAAATGGGGAAAATTGGGAAAAAATTGGGAAAAATATGGAAAAAAAATGGGGAAAAAATTGGGAAAAAATTGGGAAAAAAAAAAAAATGGGAAAATTGGGAAAAAAAAATTGGGAAAAAGGGGAAAAAAGTGGGAAAAAAAAAAAATGGGGAAAATTGGGGAAAAAATTGGGGAAAAAATGGAAAAAATTGGGATAAAATTAGGGGAAAATAGGGAATAAATTGGGGAAAAAATGGGAAAAATTGGGGAAAATTTGGGATAAAACTGGGGGGAAAATTGGGAAAAAAAGGGAAAAAAATTGGGAAAATTTGGGATAAAATTGGGGGAAAAAAGGGAAAAAAATTGGGAAAATTTGGGGGAAAAAATTGGGAAAAAAGGGAAAAAAATTGGGAAAAAAGGGGAAAAAATTGGGATAAAAATGGGAAAAAATGGGGAAAAATTGGGGAAAAATTGGGGAAAAATTTGGGGAAAAATTGGGGAAAAATTGGGAAAAAATTGGGAAAAAATTGGGATAAAAATGGGGAAAAATTGGGGAAAAAATGGGAAAAATTGGGATAAAAATGGGGAAAATTGGGGAAAAATTGGGGAAAATTGGGAAAAAATTGGGAAAATTGGGAAAAAAATTGGGAAAAATGGGAAAATTGGGAAAAAATTTGGGAAAATTGGGGAAAAAATTGGGAAAATTGGGGTGGTTTTCTCCCCTGATCCGATAAAAAATGGGAATGAAACGGGATTGGGAGGGAATTTGTCTAATATAGACAAAAATTCCAAGGGAAAAAGGGAAAATTCCTGGAAAAAAAAAGTGAAAATCCACCGGAATTTTTCCCCGAATTCCCCTCTGGGAATGTTGGAAAATCCAGGTGGGAATTGCTGAGAGCCCTTGAGCTGCGGATTCCCGGGATAAGGCAATTCCAGAGGGGGGAAAAAATCAGTTTTTCCTTCCAAAAAAAAATATGGAAAAAGGAAAAAAGGAAAAGGGGGAAGAGCCTTGGGAATATCCCGGGAAAATTCCCGTCCTGCTCGACATTCCATGATTTTTTCGGCGTAAAAAAGCTCGAAATTCCGGGGTTTTTTTATAAAAAAATGGGATTTTCCAAGCGGGGATTTTGGGGGAAAAGTCGTTTTTCCATTAAAAAATCCGGGATTGAGGGGGAAAAAAGGCGGCTCCAGGGGCAGGGGTCGCTCCCTGATTTTTTGGGGATTTTTGGGGATTTTTTGGGAACTTTTTTGGGGATTTTTTGGGAATTTTTTGGGGATTTTTTGGGGATTTTTTGGGAATTTTTTGGGATTTTTTTGGGATTTTTTTGGATTTTTTGGGAATTTTTTTGGGTTTTTTTTTGGATTTTTTGGGGAATTTTTTTGGGAATTTTGGGGGGAAATTTTTTGGGAATTTTGGGGGGAATTTTTGGGGGATTTTTTTGGGATTTTTTGGGGATTTTTTGGGATTTTTTGGGGATTTTTGGGATGGATCCAGGTGGGAAATTTTTCCCGTCCCAAAATTCCCGGCCTGGGATTTTGTGGGAATGTCAGAGGTGGTAAAAAAAAAATGGGATTTAGGGATTGGAAAATCCGGGATTTGGGAGGGAAATCCTTAAAAAACGAGGGGGGAAATCCCAGGATTCCAAAGATCCCAAAAAACATCCCAAAAAATCCCCAAAAATTCCCAAAAAATCCCAAAAATTCCCCAAAAAATCCCAGAAAAAAATCCCAAAAATTCCCAAAAATTAAAAAAAATCCCAAAAAATCCCCTAAAAAAAACCCTAAAAAAATCCCAAAAGTTTCCCAAAAATTAAAAAAAGATCCCAAAAATTCCCCAAAAAATCCCAGAAAAAAATCCCAAAAATTCCCCAAAAATTCCCAAAAAATCCCAAAAATTCCCCAAAAAATCCCCAAAAAATCCCAGAAAAAAATCCCAAAAAATCCCAAAAAAACACCAAAAAATCCCAGAAAAAAATCCTAAAAAATCCCCAAAAAATCCCAGAAAAAAATCCTAAAAAATCCCAAAAAATCCCAGAAAAAAATCCCAAAAAATCCCAAAAAATCCCCAAAAAATCCCAGAAAAAAATCCCCGAAAAAAATCCCAAAAAATCCCAAAAAATTAAAAAACAAAATCCCGCAAAAAATTCCAAAACAAATCCTACAAAAAATTCCCCAAAAAATCTTCCCTGATTGTGGGAAAAATTCCCCAAAATTCCTGCTGGGAAAAGGGAGGAGCCAGGAGCTTTTCCATGATTTTTTCCTCCTTTTTTTATCCCGTTTTTCCAGGGGATTTTTCCATGAAAAACCCGGAGCAGATCCCTGGGTGTGAATAAAATTCCCACAGGATTAAAAAAAACCGGGATTGGATCCATCAGAAATTCCCCAAAAAAAATTCGGATTAAAAATTCCAAAAAAATCCCCAAAATTCCCTCCAAAAAAATTCCCAAAAATAAAAAAAATCGGGCTCCGATCGGGAATTTTCCAGGAATTCTCTCCCGTTTGTTTTTGGTTTCGTTTCTTATCCCAAAATTCGGGAATTCCTGGGAATTTCAAGTCCCTTTTCCCGAGGTTTTCATCCCGCTCCTCCTCGGTTTTCCAAGGAATCCGGCGGCTCCGAGAATTCCAAGGGGGGGAATCTCGACGTTCCCGGTTTTTTTTTCCGAGGGGGATTCCCGGTTTTCCAGCTCCCAGGATGGGTGGGAGAAGAAGGAATTCCGAGGGAATTTTTATGGGTTTCGTGGGGTTTTTTCGGGATTCCGTCGGCGCCGATTCACTGGGAAGAGAAACCACAAAAAAAAAACCAGGGAATGAGGGGGGAAAATCGGGAATTTTCCCCATGGAATATTTGGGGCTTCTCCCAAAATTTCCCAGCCTGGGATGTTCCAAACCCTCGGGAATGAGGAATTTTCCTCTTTTTTTTGGGAATTCCTGAGGAATTTTCCAGCAATTCCAGGGATTTTGGGGATTTGGGATGTTCCAAACCCTCGGGAATGAGGAATTTTCCTCTTTTTTTTGGGAATTCCAGGGATTTTGGGGATTTGGGATGTTCCAAACCCTCGGGAATGAGGAATTTTCCTCCTTTTTTTGGGGAATTCCAGGGATTTTGGGGGATTTGGGATGTTCCAAACCCTCGGGAATGAGGAATTTTCCAACAATTCCAGGGATTTTGGGGGATTTGGGATGTTCCAAACCCTCGGGAATGAGGAATTTTCCTCCTTTTCCAGGGATTTTGGGGATTTGGGATGTTCCAAACCCTCGGGAATGAGGAATTTTCCAGCAATTCCAGGGATTTTGGGGGATTTGGGATGTTCCAAACCCTCGGGAATGAGGAATTTTCCTCTTTTTTTTGGGAATTCCTGAGGAATTTTCCTCCTTTTCCAGGGATTTTGGGGGATTTGGGATGTTCCAAACCCTCGGGAATGAGGAATTTTCCTCCTTTTCCAGGGATTTTGGGGGATTTGGGATGTTCCAAACCCTCGGGAATGAGGAATTTTCCTCCTTTTTTTGGGGAATTCCAGGGATTTTGGGGATTTGGGATGTTCCAAACCCTCGGGAATGAGGAATTTTCCTCTTTTTTTTGGGAATTCCTGAGGAATTTTCCTCCTTTTCCAGGGATTTTGGGGGATTTGGGATGTTCCAAACCCTCGGGAATGAGGAATTTTCCTCTTTTTTTTGGGAATTCCAGGGATTTGGGGGATTTGGGATGTTCCAAACCCTCGGGAATGAGGAATTTTCCTCTTTTTTTTGGGAATTCCTGAGGAATTTTCCTCCTTTTCCAGGGATTTTGGGGGATTTGGGATGTTCCAAACCCTCGGGAATGAGGAATTTTCCTCCTTTTTTTCTGGGAATTCCAGGGGTTTTGGGGATTTGGGATGTTCCAAACCCTCGGGAATGAGGAATTTTCCAGCAATTCCAGGGATTTTGGGGATTTGGGATGTTCCAAACCCTCGGGAATGAGGAATTTTCCAACAATTCCAGGGGTTTTGGGGATTTGGGATGTTCCAAACCCTCGGGAATGAGGAATTTTCCTCCTTTTCCAGGAATTTTGGGGATTTGGGATGTTCCAAACCCTCGGGAATGAGGAATTTTCCTCTTTTTTTTGGGAATTCCAGGGGTTTTGGGGGATTTGGGATGTTCCAAACCCTCGGGAATGAGGAATTTTCCAGCAATTCCAGGGATTTTGGGGATTTGGGATGTTCCAAACCCTCGGGAATGAGGAATTTTCCAGCAATTCCAGGGATTTTGGGGGATTTGGGATGTTCCAAACCCTCGGGAATGAGGAATTTTCCTCTTTTTTTTGAGAATTCCAGGGATTTTGGGGGGTTTGGGATGTTCCAAACCCTCGGGAATGAGGAATTTTCCAACAATTCCAGGGATTTTGGGGGATTTGGGATGTTCCAAAACCCTCGGGAATGAGGAATTTTCCTCCTTTTCCAGGGATTTTGGGGATTTGGGATGTTCCAAACCCTCGGGAATGAGGAATTTTCCAGCAATTCCAGGGATTTTGGGGGATTTGGGATGTTCCAAACCCTCGGGAATGAGGAATTTTCCTCTTTTTTTTGAGAATTCCAGGGATTTTGGGGATTTGGGATGTTCCAAACCCTCGGGAATGAGGAATTTTCCGGCAATTCCAGGGATTTTGGGGATTTGGGATGTTCCAAACCCTCGGGAATGAGGAATTTTCCTCCTTTTTTTTGGGAATTCCAGGGATTTTGGGGGATTTGGGATGTTCCAAACCCTCGGGAATGAGGAATTTTCCAACAATTCCAGGGATTTTGGGGGATTTGGGATGTTCCAAACCCTCGGGAATGAGGAATTTTCCTCCTTTTCCAGGGATTTTGGGGATTTGGGATGTTCCAAACCCTCGGGAATGAGGAATTTTCCAGCAATTCCAGGGATTTTGGGGGATTTGGGATGTTCCAAACCCTCGGGAATGAGGAATTTTCCTCTTTTTTTTGAGAATTCCAGGGATTTTGGGGATTTGGGATGTTCCAAACCCTCGGGAATGAGGAATTTTCCTCCTTTTCCAGGGATTTTGGGGGATTTGGGATGTTCCAAACCCTCGGGAATGAGGAATTTTCCTCCTTTTTTTGGGGAATTCCAGGGATTTTGGGGATTTGGGATGTTCCAAACCCTCGGGAATGAGGAATTTTCCTCTTTTTTTTGGGAATTCCTGAGGAATTTTCCTCCTTTTCCAGGGATTTTGGGGATTTGGGATGTTCCAAACCCTCGGGAATGAGGAATTTTCCTCCTTTTCCAGGGATTTTGGGGATTTGGGATGTTCCAAACCCTCGGGAATGAGGAATTTTCCTCCTTTTTGGGAATTCCTGAGGAATTTTCCTCCTTTTCCAGGGATTTTGGGGATTTGGGATGTTCCAAACCCTCGGGAATGAGGAATTTTCCTCTTTTTTTTGGGAATTCCAGGGATTTTGGGGGATTTGGGATGTTCCAAACCCTCGGGAATGAGGAATTTTCCAGCAATTCCAGGGATTTTGGGGGATTTGGGATGTTCCAAACCCTCGGGAATGAGGAATTTTCCAGCAATTCCAGGGATTTTGGGGGATTTGGGATGTTCCAAACCCTCGGGAATGAGGAATTTTCCTCTTTTTTTTGGGAATTCCAGGGATTTTGGGGGATTTGGGATGTTCCAAACCCTCGGGAATGAGGAATTTTCCTCCTTTTCCAGGGATTTTGGGGATTTGGGATGTTCCAAACCCTCGGGAATGAGGAATTTTCCTCCTTTTTGGGAATTCCAGGGATTTTGGGGCTGCCCAAAGCCCCGGAATTTTCCAGGCTGAGCTTTGGGAATGAAGGAAGAGCCGAGCCCGCCCCATTCCCAGGAAAATCCGGGATCCAACCCCTCCCAAATCCCCGGGAATTCCCGGTTTTTCTTTCCCCATGGAAAACTCACAAAGCTGATCTCGGTCTCCTGCAGCTCCTCCAGCTCCAGGGGCAGGGAAGGGCTGGAAAAACAACGGGAAAAACGGGAATTTTCCGGGAATTCTGGAGGAGGAATCCAAGAATTCCCAGCCTGAATCCCAACCCGCTGCTGTTCCCACGGAATTCCCAGGAAAAGCGGATTTTTCCCAAGTTTTTTTGGGTTTTTTTCCCTTTTTTTTTTCCGGGGATTTTGAAGCTTTCCAAGAATCCAGGGAGCCAAATTCCGGGAATTTGGAATTCCAGGGATTTCTGAGCTGGAGGGAGAGAGAATTCCGTGGGATACGAGGATGGGGGAGGATCCTTGGGAATTCCGGAGGGGAATTCCACGGAAAACTCGGGATCAAGGGAATATTCCGTGAAAATTCCACGTGGAAAACACGGATGGAGAGAGAACCCTCAGGAATTCCACCGGAAAATTCCATGGAAAACGAGGATCAAGGGAATATTCCAGGTTAATTCCACCTGGGAATTCCATAGAACTTGTGGATTCCCTGGGAATTCCAGCCCAGGAGTGGGAAAAGCGGGATTTTTCCTCGGAAAATTTTGGGAATTCCCCAAAAACTCCTCAAGTTTGGGAAAAGAACCGACCCCAAAAAGCTCCAAATCCCGGGATTTCCCGGGAAATATTCCAGGGAAAAGCTGGATCCGGCCTCACCTGGAAACTCCGGGAGCTGCTCCGGGCCCCGGGTGGATTTCCACCCCCACGGACCTGCGGGAATCCGGGATCAGCCGGAAATCCGGGAATGCCGGGAGGGAATTCCCAGCGGGGAACTCCCCCCCTCCCAAGGGAGAATTCCCGGTTTTCCAAAGGGACATTCCCGGAGCGGGGCTGGGATGGGGCAGAGACCCCAAATCCTCGGGAAAGAGCCCAAATCCTCGGGAATGAGCCCAAATCCTCGGGAATGAGCCCAAATCCTCGGGAATGAGCCCAAATCCTCGGGAATGAGCCCAAATCCTCGGGAATGAGCCCAAATCCTCGGGAATGAGCCCAAATCCTCGGGAATGAGCCCAAATCCTCGGGAATGAGCCCAAACCCCTCAGGATCGATCCCAAGCCCTTTTCCTGATCCCAAACTCTCCAGGATCGATTCCAATCCCAAACTCGTCTGCAATGATCCTGATTCCCATTCCCAATCCTGATCCTGAACCCATTCACATTCCCAATCCCATTCCCAGTTTCCCAATCCCATTCCCAGTTTCCCATTCCCATTCCCAGTTTCCCATTCCCAGTTTCCCATTCCCATTCCCAGTTTCCCATTCCCAGTTTCCCATTCCCAGTTTCCCATTCCCAGTTTCCCATTCCCAGTTTCCCATTCCCAGTTCCCCATTCCCAGTTTCCCATTCCCAGTTCCCCATTCCCATTCCCATTCCCAGTTTCCCATTCCCATTCCCATTCCCATTCCCAGTTTCCCATTCCCATTCCCATTCCCATTCCCATTCCCAGTTTCACATTCCCAGTTTCCCATTCCCAGTTCCCCATTCCCAGTATCCCATTCCCAGTTTCCCATTCCCAGTTTCCCATTCCCATTCCCATTCCCAGTTTTCCATTCCCAGTTTTCCATTCCCATTCCATTCCCATTCCCAGTTTCCCATTCCCAGTTTCCCATTCCAGTTCCCCCATTCCCAGTTTCCCATTCCCAGTTTCCATTCCAGTTTCCCATTCCCAGTTCCCCATTCCCAGTTTCCCATTCCCATTCCCATTCCCAGTTTCCCATTCCCATTCCCAGTTTCCCATTCCCAGTTTCCCATTCCCATTCCCATTCCCAGTTTCCCATTCCCATTCCCAGTTTCCCATTCCCATTCCCATTCCCAGTTTCCCATTCCCATTCCCAGTTTCCCATTCCCATTCCCAGTTTCCCATTCCCATTCCCATTCCCATTCCCAGTTTCCCATTCCCAGTTTCCCATTCCCATTCCCAGTTTCCCATTCCCAGTTTCCCATTCCCATTCCCAGTTTCCCATTCCCAGTTCCCCATTCCCATTCCCATTCCCATTCCCATTCCCATTCCCAGTTTCCCATTCCCAGTTTCCCATTCCCAGTTTCCCATTCCCAGTTTCCCATTCCCAGTTTCCCATTCCCAGTTCCCCATTCCCAGTTTCCCATTCCCATTCCCAGTTTCCCATTCCCATTCCCATTCCCATTCCCAGTTTCCCATTCCCATTCCCATTCCCAGTTTCCCATTCCCATTCCCATTCCCAGTTTCCCATTCCCAGTTCCCTATTCCCATTCCCAGTTTCCCATTCCCATTCCCAGTTTCCCATTCCCATTCCCATTCCCAGTTTCCCATTCCCATTCCCATTCCCAGTTTCCCATTCCCAGTTCCCTATTCCCATTCCCAGTTTCCCATTCCCATTCCCAGTTTCCCATTCCCATTCCCAGTTTCCCATTCCCAGTTTCCCATTCCCATTCCCAGTTTCCCATTCCCAGTTTCCCATTCCCATTCCCAGTTTCCCATTCCCATTCCCATTCCCATTCCCAGTTTCCCATTCCCATTCCCATTCCCATTCCCATTCCCAGTTTCCCATTCCCAGTTTCCCATTCCCAGTTTCCCATTCCCATTCCCAGTTTCCCATTCCCATTCCCATTCCCATTCCCAGTTTCCCATTCCCAGTATCCCATTCCCAGTTCCCCATTCCCAGTTTCCCATTCCCAGTTTCCCATTCCCAGTTCCCCATTCCCAGTTTCCCATTCCCAGTTCCCCATTCCCAGTTTCCCATTCCCATCCCCAATCCCATTCCCATTCCCATTCCCAGTTCCCCATTCCCAGTTTCCCATTCCCAGTTCCCCATTCCCAGTTTCCCATTCCCATCCCCAATCCCATTCCCAGTTTCCCATTCCCAGTTCCCCATTCCCAGTTTCCCATTCCCAGTTCCCCATTCCCAGTTTCCCATTCCCAGTTCCCCATTCCCATTCCCATTCCCAGTTTCCCATTCCCATTCCCAGTTTCCCATTCCCATTCCCATTCCCATTCCCAGTTTCCCATTCCCATTCCCAGTTTCCCATTCCCATTCCCAGTTTCCCATTCCCATTCCCATTCCCATTCCCAGTTTCCCATTCCCAGTTCCCCATTCCCAGTTTCCCATTCCCAGTTTCCCATTCCCAGTTTCCCATTCCCATTCCCAGCTCCCCATTCCCAGTTTCCCATTCCCATTCCCAGTTTCCCATTCCCATTCCCAGTTTCCCATTCCCATTCCCATTCCCATTCCCAGTTTCCCATTCCCAGTTCCCCATTCCCAGTTTCCCATTCCCAGTTTCCCATTCCCATTCCCAGTTCCCCATTCCCAGTTTCCCATTCCCAGTTTCCCATTCCCAGTTTCCCATTCCCAGTTCCCCATTCCCATTCCCAGTTCCCCATTCCCATTCCCATTCCCATTCCCAGTTCCCATTCCCGATCCCGGTACCTGCTGGGGGGGGAGGCGGCGCCGGCGCTGCCGAGGGAGGGGCTGGACAGGGACGGGGACGGCAACGGCAGAGCCAGAGCTCGGAGAGAGCGCGGGAGCACGTCCGGCCGGGAAACTGGGAATGGGAAACTGGGAATGGGAATGGGAAACTGGGAATGGGAAACTGGGAATGGGAATGGGAATGGGAATGGGAAACTGGGAATGGGAATGGGCAGAGCCAGAGCCCGGAGAGAGCGCGGGAGCACGTCCGGCCGGGAAACTGGGAATGGGAAACTGGGAATGGGAATGGGAAACTGGGAATGGGAATGGGAATGGGAAACTGGGAATGGGAAACTGGGAATGGGAATGGGAAACTGGGAATGGGAATGGGAATGGGAAACTGGGAATGGGAATGGGAAACTGGGAATGGGAATGGGAATGGGAAACTGGGAATGGGAAACTGGGAATGGGAAACTGGGAATGGGAAACTGGGAATGGGAATGGGAAACTGGGAATGGGAATGGGAAACTGGGAATGGGAAACTGGGAATGGGAATGGGAATGGGAATGGGAAACTGGGAATGGGAATGGGAATGGGAAACTGGGAATGGGAAACTGGGAATGGGAATGGGAATGGGAAACTGGGAATGGGAATGGGAATGGGAATGGGAAACTGGGAATGGGAAACTGGGAATGGGAATGGGAATGGGAAACTGGGAATGGGAAACTGGGAATGGGATACTGGGAATGGGGAACTGGGAATGGGAAACTGGGAATGGGAATGGGAATGGGGAATGGGAATGGGAATGGGAATGGGAATGGGAAACTGGGGAAATGGGAATGGGAATGGAATGGGAATGGGAAACTGGGAATGGAATGGGATTGGGAGCACGACCGGCCGGGAAACTGGGAATGGGAAACTGGGAATGGGAATGGGAAACTGGGAATGGGAAACTGGGAATGGGAATGGGAATGGGAATGGGAATGGGAAACTGGGAATGGGAAACTGGGAATGGGAATGGGAATGGGAAACTGGGAATGGGAATGGGAATGGGAATGGGAACTGGGAATGGGAATGGGAAACTGGGAATGGGAATGGGAATGGGAATGGGAATGGGAAACTGGGAATGGGAAACTGGGAATGGGAATGGGAATGGGAAACTGGGAATGGGAAACTGGGAATGGGAATGGGAATGGGAATGGGAATGGGAAACTGGGAATGGGAAACTGGGAATGGGAATGGGAAACTGGGAATGGGAATGGGAAACTGGGAATGGGAAACTGGGAATGGGAATGAGGAGAGCCCGGAGGGAGAGCGGGGAGCAC
This sequence comes from Pseudopodoces humilis, assembly GCF_049639895.1. Lineage (NCBI taxonomy): Eukaryota > Metazoa > Chordata > Aves > Passeriformes > Paridae > Pseudopodoces > Pseudopodoces humilis. The sequence continues at coordinate 300,953 of NC_142230.1, forward strand.
GTCCGGGAATGGGGAAACTGGGGAATGGGAAACTGGGAATGGGAAACTGGGAATGGGAAACTGGGAATGGGAAACTGGGAATGGGAATGGGAATGGGAATGGGAAACTGGGAATGGGAATGGGAATGGGAATGGGAAACTGGGAATGGGAAACTGGGAATGGGAAACTGGGAATGGGAATGGGAATGGGAAACTGGGAATGGGAATGGGCAGAGCCAGAGCCCGGAGAGAGCGCGGGAGCACGTCCGGCCGGGAAACTGGGAATGGGAAACTGGGAATGGGAAACTGGGAATGGGAAACTGGGAATGGGAAACTGGGAATGGGAATGGGAATGGGAATGGGAAACTGGGAATGGGAAACTGGGAATGGGAAACTGGGAATGGGAAACTGGGAATGGGAATGGGAAACTGGGAATGGGAAACTGGGAATGGGAAACTGGGAATGGGAATGGGAATGGGAAACTGGGAATGGGAAACTGGGAATGGGAATGGGAAACTGGGAATGGGAAACTGGGAATGGGAATGGGGAACTGGGAATGGGAAACTGGGAAACTGGGAATGGGAATGGGAAGCCAGAGCCGGAGAGCGCGGGAGCGCGGGAATGGGAATGGGAATGGGAATGGGAAACTGGGAATGGGAAACTGGGAATGGGAAACTGGGAATGGGAATGGGAATGGGAAACTGGGAATGGGAATGGGAAACTGGGAATGGGAATGGGAATGGGAATGGGAATGGGAATGGGAAACTGGGAATGGGAATGGGAAACTGGGAATGGGAATGGGAATGGGAATGGGAATGGGAATGGGAAACTGGGAATGGGAATGGGAAACTGGGAATGGGAATGGGAATGGGAATGGGAATGGGAAACTGGGAATGGGAATGGGAAACTGGGAATGGGAAACTGGGAATGGGAACGGGAAACTGGGAATGGGAAACTGGGAATGGGAAACTGGGAATGGGAAACTGGGAAAGGGAAACTGGGAATGGGGAACTGGGAATGGGGAACTGGGAATGCGGTTGGGAACTGGGAATGGAATCAGGATTTTTTGGGATGCAAAGGGGATTTTTGGGATACAAAGGAGGATTTTTTTGGGATGAAATCAGGGAGTTTTTTGTGCTAAATATGGGGATTTTTTTGGGATAAAAGCAGGGAAATTTTGGGGATAAAAACGGGGAATTTTTGGGGATAAAATTAGGAATTTTTTGGGATAAAAACAGGGAATTTTTTGGGATGAAAGGAGGATTTTTTAGGATGAAATTTGGAATTTTTTGGGATAAAATTAGGAATTTTTTGGGATGAAATTTGGATTTTTTTGGGATAAAATTAGGAATTTTTTGGGATGAAATTAGGATTTTTTTGGGATAAAATTAGGAATTTTTTGGGATAAAATTTGGATTTTTTTGGGATAAAATTAGGAATTTTTCGGGATAAAATTAGGAATTTTTTGGGACGAAATTTGGATTTTTTTGGGATGAAATTTGGATTTTTTTGGGATAAAATTAGGAATTTTTTGGGATAAAAACGGGGAATTTTTTGGGATAAAATTAGGATTTTTTTGGGATAAAATTAGGAATTTTTTGGGATAAAATTAGGAATTTTTTGGGATGAAATTAGGAATTTTTTTGGGACGAAATTAGGATTTTTTTGGGATAAAATTAGGATTTTTTTGGGATAAAATTAGGAATTTTTTGGGATAAAATTAGGAATTTTTTTGGGATAAAATTAGGAATTTTTCGGGATAAAATTAGGATTTTTTTGGGATAAAATTAGGAATTTTTTGGGATAAAATTAGGAATTTTTTTGGGACGAAATTAGGATTTTTTTGGGATAAAAGTAGGATTTTTTTGGGATAAAATTAGGAATTTTTTTGGGACGAAATTAGGATTTTTTCGGGATAAAATTAGGATTTTTTTGGGATAAAATTAGGAATTTTTTGGGATAAAATTAGGAATTTTTTGGGATAAAATTAGGATATTTTTGGGATAAAATTAGGAATTTTTTTGGGACGAAAAAAGGATTTTTTTGGGATAAAATTAGGAATTTTTCGGGATAAAATTAGGAATTTTTTGGGATGAAATTAGGATTTTTTTGGGATAAAAACAGGGAATTTTTTGGGATGAAATTAGGAATTTTTTGGGATAAAATTAGGAATTTTTTGGGATGAAATTAGGATTTTTTTGGGATAAAATTAGGAATTTTTTGGGATGAAATTTGGATTTTTTTGGGATAAAATTAGGAATTTTTTGGGACGAAATTTGGATTTTTTTGGGACGAAATTTGGATTTTTTTGGGATAAAATTAGGATTTTTTTGGGATAAAATTAGGAATTTTTTGGGACGAAATTAGGATTTTTTCGGGATGAATCCCGGTGTCCCCACCTTGCTCCGGGTCCCCCTCGGGGCCCGGCTGTGTTTTGGCGTCGCCGGATGCCGGGGTTTGTGTCGGGACGGGGATCCCGCCCTGGCAGCTCCTCCTGGGAACGGCGCCGCCGCTCCGGCTCTTCTTGGAGGGGGAGGCTTTCACTGGAAAAGGGAAAATTCCATGGGAAAAACCGGAATTTCCAGGGGGTCCGGGGCGGGGAGGGGGAGGAAAAGGGGGAAATCCGTAGGGAAGGGATTTTTCCAGGGGAAAAAATGGATTTTTCCAGGGGGGAAAAATCATTTTCCAAGGAAAAAAAGATTTTTTTCCAGAGAATAAATGATTTTTTTCCAAGGAGAAAAAGGGTTTTTCCAGCAGAAAAGCACTTTTCCAAGGAGAAAAAGGGTTTTTCCAGGAATAAAAGCACTTTTCCAGGGAAAAAACGGATTTTTCCAGGAATAAAAGCACTTTTCCAGGGAAAAAATGGATTTTTCCAGGAATAAAAGCACTTTTCCAGGGAAAAAATGGATTTTTCCAGGAATAAAAGCACTTTTCCAGGGAAAAAATGGATTTTTCCAGGAATAAAAGCACTTTTCCAGGGAAAAAACGGATTTTTCCAGGAATAAAAGCACTTTTCCAGGGAAAAAACGGATTTTTCCAGGAATAAAAGCACTTTTCCAGGGAAAAAATGGATTTTTCCAGGAATAAAAGCAGTTTTCCAGGGAAAAAATGGATTTTTCCAGGGGAAAAAAATCATTTTCCAGGGAAAAAATGGATTTTACCAGGGAATAAAATATTTTTTCCAAGGAAAAAACGGATTTTTCCAAGGAAAAAAGCACTTTTCCAGGGAAAAAATGGATTTTTCCAGGGAATAAAATATTTTTTCCAAGGAATTAAAGGATTTTTCCAGGGAAAAAAGCACTTTTCCAAAGAAAAAATGGATTTTTCCAGCAGAAAAGCACTTTCCCAAGGAAAAAAGGATTTTTCCAGGGAATAAAATATTTTTTCCAAGGAATTAAAGGATTTTTCCATGGAAAAAAGCACTTTTCCAAAGAAAAAATGGATTTTTCCAGGGAATAAATGATTTTTTTCCAAGAAAAAAAGGATTTTTCCAAGGAAAAAAGCACTTTTCCAAGGAAAAAATGGATTTTTCCAGGGAATAAAATATTTTTTCCAAGGAAAAAATGGATTTTTCCAGGGAATAAAAGATTTTTTCCAAGGAATTAAAGGATTTTTCCAGGGAAAAAAGCACTTTTCCAGGAAAAAAATATTTTTTCCAAGGAAAAAAAGGATTTTTCCAGCTTTTCCAGGGAGTTTTTAGGGAGAGAAGAGGGGGAAAGGAGGAAAAGGGGGAAAAATCCATTAAAAAATGGATTAAATGGATTAAAAACAGCATTTTTTTTGGGGGAAAAAAACCACTTTTCCAGGTTTTCCAAAGGGATTTTAAGGAAAGAGAATGGGAGAAGGAAAAGTTTGGGAAAGAGGGAAAAAATTCCCTAAAAAAAAAGCATTTTCCCGGATTTTTTTTAGGGAAAGAGAAGGAAGGGGAGGGCTGGGAGAAGCAGGAAAACCTTTGGAATGTGGGAAAAATCCGTAAGGAAAGGCGGGAAAGGGGAAAAAAATCCAGGAGAAAAGGAAATTTTTCCATAAAAATTCCACTTTCCCGACTTTTCCGGGGGATTTTTTTTTTTTTTTTTTTTAGGGTTTTTTAGGGATTTTTTTTAACGGCGAGAAAACGAAAATAAAACGGGAAAAATCCGGGAAAAATCCGGGAAAAAATTGGGAAAAATCCGGGAAAAAATCCGGGAAGAATCCGGGAAAAATCCGGGGAAAGTCCGGGAAAAAATCCGGGAAAAATCCGGGAAAAAATCCGGGAAAAATCCGGGAAAAATCTGGGAAAAATTCGGGAAAAGTCCGGGAAATGTCCGGGGAAAAATCCGGGAAAAATCCGGGAAAAAATCCGGGAAAAAATCCGGGGAAAATCCGGGAAAAAATCCGGGAAAAAGCTGGAAAAACGGGGAAAAAATCCGGGAAAAATCCGGGAAAAATCCGGGAAAAATCCGGGAAAAAATCCGGGAAAAATGCGGGAAAAGTCTGGGAAAAAGCTGGAAAAACGGGGAAAAAATCCGGGAAAAATCCGGGAAAAATCCGGGAAAAATCCGGGAAAAATCCGGGGAAAATCCGGGAAAAATCCGGGAAAAATCTGGGAAAAAATCTGGGAAAAAATCCGGGAAAAAATCCGGGAAAAAATCCGGGAAAAATCCGGGGAAAATCCGGGAAAAATTCGGGAAAAAATCCGGGAAAAAATCCGGGAAGAATCCGGGAAAAATCTGGGAAAAAATCCGGGAAAAATCCGGGAAGAATCCGGGAAAAAATCCGGGAAGAATCCGGGAAAAATCTGGAAAAATCCGGGAAGAATCCGGGAAAAATCCGGGAAAAATACGGGAAAAATCCAGGAAAAAGCTGGAAAAACGGGGAAAAAATCCGGGAAAAATCCGGGAAAAATCCGGGAAAAATCCGGGGAAAAACAGGGAAAAAATCCGGGAAAAATCCGGGAAAGATCCGGGAAAAAATCCGGGAAAAATCCGGGAAAAAGCTGGAAAAAGGGGGAAAAAAAAGGGGGGAGATGGGGGATTTGGGAATTGCAGGGGATTTGGGGGGAAGGGGAGGGGAAATCGGGAATTTGGGGCACTCACGTGGGATTTTGCGGAACACCGTGTGGCACATGAAGCGCTGGAAGCGCTCGGCGTAGAAGCTGGGCCGGTGCACCGACACCGTGTCCTGGAATTCCGGGAAAAAACGGGAATTAGGGGGGAAATCCCGGGAATTCCGGAGGGGGAGGGGGAGTTTTGGAGGGGTTTTGGGGGGGGGGTTGGGAATTTGGGGGGAAATCTTGGGAATTTGGGGGGGAATGGATGGGTCTGGGGAGAAATTCTGGGAATTCTGGGGGAAATCCTGGGAATTTGGGTGGAAATCCTGGGAATTTGGGGGAAATCCTGGGAATTTGGGGGAAAGCCTGGGAATTTGGGGGGAAATCTTGGGAATTTGGGGGGAAATCCTGGGAATTTTGGGGGAAATCCTGGGAATTTGGGGGAAAACTTGGGAATTTTGGGGGAAAACTTGGGAGTTTCGGGGGGAATGGATGGGTCTGGGGAGAAATTCTGGGAATTTGGGGGAAAAATCCTGGGAATTCAGGGGGAAAATTCTGGGAATTTGGGGGGAAAAATCCTGGGAATTTGGGGGGGAATGGATGGGTCTGGGGAGAAATTCCTGGGAATTTGGGGGGAAACCCTGGGAATTTTGGGGGGAAAATCCCGGGAATTCCGGAGGGGGAGGGGGAGTTTGGAGGGGTTTTGGGGGGGGGTTGGGAATTTGGGGGAAAATCTTGGGAATTTGGGATGGAAATTCTGGGAATGTGGGGGGAGATCCTGGGAATTTGGGGGAAATCTTGGGAATTTGGGGGAAATCCTGGGAATTTTGGGGGAAATCCTGGGAATTGGGGGGAAAATCTTGGGAATTTGGGGGGAATGGATGGGTCTGGGGAGAAATTCCTGGGAATTTTGGGGGAAATCTTGGGAATTTTGGGGTAAAATCCTGGGAATTTTGGGGGGAAATCCTGGGAATTTTGGGGGGAAAATCCTGGGAATTCGGGGGGAAATCCTGGGAATTCCGGAGGGGGAGGGGGAGTTCCTGGAGGGGTTTTGGGGGGAGGCTTTGGAATTTGGGGGGAAATCCTGGGAATTTTGGGGTAAAATCCTGGGAATTTGGATGGAAAACTTGGGAATTTGGGGGAAATCCTGGGAATTTTGGGGGAAAACTTGTGGAATTTTGGGGGAAAAATCTTGGGAATTCTGGGGGAAAATTCTGGGAATTTGGGGGGAAATCCCGGGAATTCCGGAGGGGGAGGGGGAGTTTGGAGGGGTTTTGGGGGGGGGGGGGTTGGGAATTTGGAGGGAAATCTTGGGAATTTTGGGGGAAAACTTGGGAATTTGGGGGAATACTTGGGAATTTGGGGGAAATCCTGGGAATTTGGATGGAAATCTTGGGAATTTGGGGGGAAATCCTGGGAATTTTGGGGGAAATCCTGGGAATTTGGGGGAAAACCTGGGAATTTTGGGGGGAAAATCTGGGAATTTTGGGGGAAAACTTGGGAATTTGGGGGGAAATCTTGGGAATTTTGGGGGAAAATCCTGGGAATTTTGGGGGAAAACTTGGGAATTTTGGGGGAAATCCTGGGAATTTGGGGGAAATCCTGGGAATTTGGGGGGAAAACTTGGGAATTTGGATGGAAATCCTGGGAATTTGGATGGAAATCCTGGGAATTTGGGGGGAAAACTTGGGAATTTGGATGGAAATCCTGGGAATTTGGGGGAAAATCCTGGGAATTTGGGGGGGAATGGATGGATCTGGGGAGAAATTCTGGGAATTTGGGGGGAAATCCTGGGAATTTTGAGGGGAAGTGAGAAAATTGATGGATTTGGGAAGGGTTTGGGAGAGAATTCCCGGGAATTCAGGTGAAAAATGATTGGGACAGCACTTTAGGGAAGAGGTTTTGGGGAGAAATCCCCAAATTTTGGGAATTTGGAGGGAAATCCCAAGAATTCAGAGGGAAAAATCTTCAAATTTGGGAAGTTTCCTTAAAAATTGGGAATTTTCCTGAAGGATTGGGAGTTTTCCATAAAAAAGGGGCCAAATTCCCTTAAAAAAAAGGCACTTTCCCTAAAAAATCCCATTTTCCAATGGCAAAAATCCCGTTTTTCCCATCCCAAGTCCCATTTTCCCAATAAAAATCCCTTTTTCCTTCAAAAAGCCCCATTTCCCCCCAAAATAAATCCCTCTTCCCATGAGAATTCCCATTTTGTTAATGAAAAATCCTGATTTTCCATGAAAATTCCCGCTTTTCCATGAAAACTTCCATGAAAATTCCTGTTTTTCCATGAGAATTCCCATTTTTCCCATGAGAATTCCCATTTTTCCATGAAAATTCCCATTTTTCCAGGAGAATTCCCGATTTTCCCATGAGAATTCCCATTTTTCCATGAGAATTCCCAATTTTTCCAGGAGAATTCCCATTTTCTCCATGAAAATTCCCAATTTTCCCATGAGAATTCCCATTTTTCCCATGAGAATTCCCATTTTTCCATGAAAATTCCCAATTTTTTCCAGGAGAATTCCCATTTTCTCCATGAGAATTCCCATTTTTCCGTGAGAATTCCCAATTTTTCCATGAGAATTCCCGATTTTCCATGAAAATTCCCGATTTTTTCCAGGATAATTCCCATTTTTCCAGGAGAATTCCCGTTTTTTCCATGAGAATTCACAATTTTCCCATGAGAATTCCCGATTTTCCCATGAGAATTCCCGTTTTTCCATGAGAATTCCCATTTTCCCATGAGAATTCCCATTTTTCCCATGAGAATTCCCATTTTTCCATGAAAATTCCCATTTTTCCATGAGAATTCCCATTTTTCCATGAAAATTCCCATTTTTCCATGAGAATTCCCATTTTTCCATGAGAATTCCCGATTTTCCCATGAGAATTCCCATTTTCCCATGAGAATTCCCATTTTCCCAGGAGAATTCCCATTTTTCCATGAGAATTCCCGATTTTCCCATGAGAATTCCCATTTTCCCATGAGAATTCCCATTTTCCCAGGAGAATTCCCATTTTTCCATGAGAATTCCCGATTTTCCCATGAAAATTCCCGATTTTTCCATGAAAATTCCCATTTTTCCATGAGAATTCCCATTTTCCCAGGAGAATTCCCGATTTTCCCACTCACCCCGTCGTGCACCAGCGCCTTCCAGGAGTGCTCGAGCTTCTTCACGAACCTGCAGGGAGGGAACGGAGCGGGAATTCCCACAGAATTCCCATGGAATTCCCAGGAAATCCCACAGAATTCCCACAGAATTCCCACAGAATTCCCAGGAAATCCCACAGAATTCCCACAGAATTCCCACAGAATTCCCAGGAAATCCCACAGAATTCCCACAGAATTCCCAGGAAATCCCCACAGAATTCCCACAGAATTCCCAGGAATTCCCACGGAATTCCCACAGAATTCCCACAGAATTCCCAGGAAATCCCACAGAATTCCCACAGAATTCCCAGGAATTCCCACAGAATTCCCAGGAAATCCCACAGAATTCCCACAGAATTCCCAGGAAATCCCACAGAATTCCCACAGAATTCCCAGGAAATCCCACAGAATTCCCACAGAATTCCCAGGAAATCCCACAGAATTCCCACAGAATTCCCAGGAAATCCCACAGAATTCCCACAGAATTCCCACAGAATTCCCAGGAAATCCCACAGAATTCCCACAGAATTCCCAGGAATTCCCACGGAATTCCCAGGAAATCCCACAGAATTCCCACAGAATTCCCAGGAATTCCCACGGAATTCCCAGGAAATCCCACAGAATTCCCACAGAATTCCCAGGAAATCCCACAGAATTCCCACAGAATTCCCAGGAAATCCCACAGAATTCCCACAGAATTCCCACAGAATTCCCAGGAAATCCCACAGAATTCCCACAGAATTCCCACAGAATTCCCACAGAATTCCCACAGAATTCCCAGGAAATCCCACAGAATTCCCACAGAATTCCCACAGAATTCCCACAGAATTCCCAGGAAATCCCACGGAAATCCCACAGAATTCCCACAGAATTCCCAGGAAATCCCACAGAATTCCCACAGAATTCCCACAGAATTCCCACAGAATTCCCAGGAAATCCCACAGAATTCCCACAGAATTCCCACAGAATTCCCAGGAAATCCCACAGAATTCCCACAGAATTCCCACAGAATTCCCACGGAAATCCCACAGAATTCCCAGGAAATCCCACAGAATTCCCAGGAAATCCCACGGAAATCCCACAGAATTCCCACAGAATTCCCAGGAAATCCCACAGAATTCCCACAGAATTCCCAGGAAATCCCACAGAATTCCCACAGAATTCCCACAGAATTCCCACAGAATTCCCACAGAATTCCCACAGAATTCCCACAGAATTCCCAGGAAATCCCACAGAATTCCCACAGAATTCCCAGGAAATCCCACAGAATTCCCACAGAATTCCCACAGAATTCCCAGGGTTTGGATTCTCCCTGTTTATCCCATTTTTTTATGGAATTCCCAGGAATTCCCAGGGTTTGGATTCTCCCTTTTTATCCCAGTTTTTTATGGAATTCCCAGGAATTCCCATAAATTCCCACGGAATCCCCAGGGTTTGGATTCTCCCTTTTTATCCCAGATTTTTTTTACGGAATTCCCTCAGAATCCCCACGGAATTCCCAGGGTTTGGATTCTCCCTGTTCATCCCAGTTTTTTTTATGGAATTCCCGGGAATTCCCACAGAATTCCCAAGGAATTCCCAGGGTTTGGATTCTCCCCCTTTATCCCAGATTTTTTATGGAATTCCCACAGAATTCCCAGGAAATTCCCAGGGTTTGGATTCTCCCTGTTTATCCCAGTTTTTTTATGGAATTCCCATGGAATTCCCAGGAAATTCCCAGGGTTTGGATTCTCCCCCTTTATCGCAGATTTTTTTTATGGAATTCCCACAGAATTCCCACGGAATTCCCGGGGTTTGGATTCTCCCTTTTTATCCCATTTTTTTATGGAATTCCCAGGAATTCCCATAAATTCCCACGGAATTCCCGGGGTTTGGATTCTCCCCCTTTATCCCAGATTTTTTTTATGGAATTCCCAGGAAATTCCCAGGGTTTGGATTCTCCCCCTTTATCCCAGATTTTTTTTATGGAATTCCCAGGAATCCCAAGGGTTTGGATTCTCCCTGTTCATCCCGGGTTTTTTTATGGAATTCCCAGGAATTCCCAGGAATTCCCAGGGTTTGGATTCTCCCCCTTTATCCCAGATTTTTTTTATGGAATTCCCACAGAATTCCCATGGAATTCCCGGGGTTTGGATTCTCCCTTTTTATCCCATTTTTTTATGGAATTCCCAGGAATTCCCATAAATTCCCAGGAATCCCCAGGGTTTGGATTCTCCCCCTTTATCCCAGATTTTTTTTATGGAATTCCCACAGAATTCCCATGGAATTCCCAGGGTTTGGATTCTCCCTGTTCATCCCAGGTTTTTTTATGGAATTCCCACAGAATTCCCAAGGAATTCCCAGGGTTTGGATTCTCCCTTTTTATCCCATTTTTTTATGGAATTCCCAGGAATTCCCATAAATTCCCACGGAATTCCCGGGGTTTGGATTCTCCCCCTTTATCCCAGATTTTTTTATGGAATTCCCACAGAATTCCCAGGGTTTGGATTCTCCCTGTTCATCCCAGGTTTTTTTATGGAATTCCCAGGAATTCCCACGGAATTCCCAGGGTTTGGATTCTCCCTGTTCATCCCGGTTTTTTACGGAATTCCCAGGAATTCCCAGGGTTTGGACTCTCCCCCTTCATCCCATTTATTTTTAATGGAATTCCCATGGAATTCCCAGCCTTTGGCTAATTAATAAAACCATAAGGTTACTTTATTAATTATCCTGCAATTAAATGATCGATTAATAAAGTTTTAATTAATATAAACACGTTTGGGAGGTTATTGTGTACGCACACGTAACATTCTCATCTATTAATTATACATATTATTATTATTATTATTATTATTTTATTAATAATTTTATTACTATACATTAATGATGTATTTATCTATTTATTTCTCATGATACTTCATTATTTTGCTATTCATTAATACTATTAATATTCCTATTTATTATTGTGCTATGTATAATCACATATTAATTGTTATATTTAATACATTTTAATTGTTACACGTCACTAGCTCCATTCTTAATTATTAATAATCAAGCATTATTATTAATAATAATTAATAACTGCTCAGGACTGACTGGTAGGACTGCAGGACCTCAGGAAATCTCAGATCTATTAATTAGTAATTAATAATTAGTGATTAATTGCTGAGGACTGACCGGTAGGACTGCAGGACCTCAGGAAATCTCAGATCTATTAATCAGTAATTAATAATCAGTGATTAATTGCTGAGGACTGACCGGTAGGACTGCAGGATGTGGGGAAATCTCAGATTCGTTAATCAGTAATTAATAATCAGTGATTAATTGCTGAGGACTGACCGGTAGGACTGCAGGATGTGGGGAAATCTCAGATTCGTTAATCAGTAATTAATAATCAGTGATTAATTGCTGAGGACTGACCGGTAGGACTGCAGGATGTGGGGAAATCTCAGATTCGTTAATCAGTAATTAATAATCAGTGATTAATTGCTGAGGACTGACCGGTAGGACTGCAGGATGTGGGGAAATCTCAGATCTATTAATTAGTAATTAATAATCAGTGATTAATTGCTGAGGACTGACCGGTAGGACTGCAGGATGTCGATGATGCCGATGTAGAGCAGCAGCCGCTCGCCGCGGGAATTCCGGGCGGGAATTCCGCCCATCCTGGGAAAACAGGGATCGGGAATGGGGCAGGGAATGGGGAGGGGTCCTGATCCCGGAACTGCCAATCCCAGTCCGTCCCAGTCTGTCCCAGTCCGTCCCAGTCTGTCCCAGTCTGTCCCAGTCCGTCCCAGTCTGTCCCAGTCAGTCCCAGTCTGTCCCAGTCTGTCCCAGTCATTCCCAGTCCGTCCCAGTCTGTCCCAGTCAGTCCCAGTCTGTCCCAGTCTGTCCCAGTCCGTCCCAGTCCGTCCCAGTCTGTCCCAGTCCCAATCCCAGTCCGTCCCAGTCTGTCCCAGTCTGTCCCAGTCTGTCCCAGTCCCAATCCCAGTCCGTCCCAGTCTGTCCCAGTCATTCCCAGTCCGTCCCAGTCCGTCCCAGTCCCAATCCCAGTCCGTCCCAGTCACTCCCAGTCCCAATCCCAGTCACTCCCAGTCACTCCCAGTCACCCCTAATCCCAATCCCAGTGACTCCCAGTGACTCCCAGTCCATCCCAGTGACTCCCAGTGACTCCCAGTCCATCCCAGTCCCTCACTGGTCGTCGGTGTCGAAGGTTCCTCCCCGGGGAGCCTCTCCCTGGATGGATTCCATGGCAGTGGAGTATCCAACCCCAATCCCAGTCACTCCCAGTCACTCCTAATCCCAATCCCAGTCCATCCCAGTGACTCCCAGTCACTCCCAGTCCATCCCAGTCCATCCCAGTCACTCCCAGTCCATCCCAGTCCATCCCAGTCCCTCACTGGTCGTCGGTGTCGAAGGTTCCTCCCCGTGGAGCCTCTCCCTGGATGGATTCCATGGCAGTGGAGTATCCAACCCCAATCCCAGTCACTCCCAGTCACTCCTAATCCCAATCCCAGTCACTCCCAGTCACTCCTAATCCCAATCCCAGTGACTCCCAGTGACTCCCAGTCCATCCCAGTCCATCCCAGTCCCTCACTGGTCGTCGGTGTCGAAGGTTCCTCCCCGGGGAGCCTCTCCCTGGATGGATTCCATGGCAGTGGAGTATCCAACCCCAATCCCAGTCACTCCCAGTCACTCCTAATCCCAATCCCAGTGACTCCCAGTCCATCCCAGTGACTCCCAGTCCATCCCAGTCCCTCACTGGTCGTCGGTGTCGAAGGTTCCTCCCCGGGGAGCCTCTCCCTGGATGGATTCCATGGCAGTGGAGTATCCAACCCCAATCCCAGTCACTCCCAGTCACTCCTAATCCCAATCCCAGTGACTCCCAGTCCATCCCAGTCCATCCCAGTCCATCCCAGTCCCTCACTGGTCGTCGGTGTCGAAGGTTCCTCCCCGGGGAGCCTCTCCCTGGATGGATTCCATGGCAGTGGAGTATCCAACCCCAATCCCAGTCACTCCCAGTCACTCCTAATCCCAATCCCAGTGACTCCCAGTCCATCCCAGTCCATCCCAGTCCATCCCAGTCCCTCACTGGTCGTCGGTGTCGAAGGTTCCTCCCCGGGGAGCCTCTCCCTGGATGGATTCCATGGCAGTGGAGTAGAGCGCTCTCTGCGCCGCCGGCCGCCCTGGCCCGTCCCCGCAGCCGGCGCCGGCCGCGCGCTCGCGCTGCGCCTGGTCCAGGTTGTGGATGGCCACCAGCAGGCTGTAATCCATGATCTTGAAACTCTGGAGAACCTGGAAAAGCGGGAGAAGCTCGGGAATCCCGGAATTCCCAGCGGGAGGTGGGTGGGCCCCATTGGAAACGCTCGAAAAACGGGGTTTTTTGGGTGCAAAAGGTTCAAGAAATGGGGTTTTTGGGTGAAAAAGGTGGTGGAATTTCACTGGGTTTGATAATTTTAGAGGTGCTGAGAGCCAAATCGTTAATGTTTTTCTGTGGAAAAATAAAAAAAAAATCACAAAAAACTATATAGTTTATATATATATATATATATATATAAAACAAAAAAACAGGAAAAAAGGCAAAACACCCGCAATTTTCCCCCCAAAAAACAGGAAAAAGGGCAAAACTCCCACAACTTTCTCACAAAAAAAACAAAAAAAGGGCAAAACGCCCACAATTTCCTCCAAAAAACATGGAAAAAAGGCAAAGCACCCACAATTTTCCCTCAAAAAATTCCAAAAACATTGAAAAAAAGCACATTACCCCACAATTTTCCACAAAAAAAACAAGAAAAAAAGGCAAAACAACCACAATTTTCCCTCAAAGAACCAGGAAAAAATGCAAAACAACCACAATTTTCCCACAAAAAAACCCAAAAATATGGAAAAAAGCACAAAACACCCACCATTTTCTCACAAAAGAACAGGTAAAAGGGCAAAACAGCCACAATTTTCCCTCAAAGAACCAGGAAAATTGGCAGAACACCCGCAATTTTCCCACAAAAAAACAGAAAAAAAGGCAAAACCACCACAATTTTCCCTCAAAAAAAACAGGAAAAAGGGCAGATCACCCACTTTCCCTCAAAAAAACAGGAAAAAAAATGCAAATCACCCACAACTTTCCCACAAAAAACCAGGAAAACTGGCAAAACACCCACCATTTTCCCCCCAAAAAACCAGGAAAATCGGCAAAACGCCCACAATTTTCCCGCCAAAAACCCAAAAATACCCTCACAAAAAAAAAAACAAAAAACCCCCACCCCCAAAAATAAAAACCCCCAGGAAAGAAACCTCACCAAGCAATCCCTCTGCAGCGTCTTACACAGGGCGTTGTACATATCCGAGTCCAGGAAAAGCCCGTCGGGAATGTCCTGCATGAAATCCAAGTCCTTGAAAGTCGGGAAAACCTTTTCCCGCTCTTTTTGTGAGGCCCGGCGTTTGTAGGTGGAGCCTTTGAGGTCGTACTTGAGGTGCATCCGCACCGAGCGGGGCAGGAGGTTGTTCATCACCACGATTCGGATGTTCTTCCCCCCGGCCTGCACGCAGTACAGACCGTAAAATTTGGGTAGGAGGGTCCGGGGGTTTTGGTTCAGGTTCTGGAATGGCAAAAATGAGGGAAGAAAGGTGAAAATTCCCACAAAATCCCTCGGGGGTGTGGGCGGTTTCTGAGGGGTTTGGGGGCGGGAGTGAGTCAAAACCCCACATAAAACGTGGAAACGGCATCCAAATCCCTCTGGGCTGGAGTTTTCCATGGATTGTTCGGGTTTTCCATGGATTTTTAGGGTTTTCCATGAATTCTACAGGTTTTCTAGGGATTTTGAGGGATTTTCCATGGAGTTTTGGAGTTGTGAGGGGGGGAATGCGTCACAACCCCACATAAAACACGGGAACAGCACCCAAATCCCTCTGGGTTGGAGTTTTCCATGGATTGTTGGGGTTTTCCATGGATTTTTAGGGTTTTCCACGAATTTTGGAGCTTTTCTAAGGATTTTGAGGCATTTTGAGGGATTTTTCCATGGAGTTTCGGTGGTGTGAGGTGGGAACGCGTCAGAACCCCACATAAAACACGGGAACAGCACCCAAATCCCTCTGGGTTGGAGTTCTCCATGGATTTCTGTGTTTTTCCACGGGTTTTTAGGGCTTTTCTGTGGAATTGTGGGGGTTTTTCCACAGATTCTGAAGGTTTTCTAGGGATTTTGAGGGATTTTCCATGGAGTTTCGGTGGTGTGAGGTGGGAACGCGTCAGAACCCCACATAAAACATGGGAACAGCACCCAAATCCCTCTAGGCTGGGGTTTTCCATGGATTTCTGGGGTTTTCTATGGATTTGGGGGAGTTTCCCATGGAGTTTTGGGGTTTTCCAAGACTTTTGTGGCTTTCCTATGGATTTGGGGTGGTTTCCCATGGATTTTTGGGGTTTTCCATGGATTTTTGTGCCTTTCCTATGGATTTGGGGTGGTTTTCCACGGATTTTTGTGGCTTTCCTATGGATTTTTGGGGTTTTCCACGGATGTCTGGGGTTTTCCACAGATGTCTGGGATTTTCCACAGATTTCTGGGGTTTTCCACGGATTTTTTGGCGTTCCCTTTGGATTTGGGGGTTGAAAACAGGTGAAACCCAGCAAGGAGGACGCAATCCCCGCCGCTCCACACAGACCCGACCGCGATTTCGGCCGATTCAGCCGGGATTTTTTTTAGTTCGGTCGCTCCGGGCGCTTTTCCCGGGCCGGGAATTCCCGGAATTCCGGGCTCACCATGTAATATCCGGGCAGGAGCTTCTGCAGGAACTCGGCCTCCTTGTGCTGCACGGTTTTGATGATGAACTCGTCGTCGCTGGAGACGTAGAAGAGCGAGCCGCTGGCGCCCGAGTTGGAGAGCTCGATCAGGGGGTCGTTGCACAGGGAATACTGGGCGGGAAAAGCGGGAAAAGCAGCTGGAATTTGGTCGGGAATGGGTTTTTTTTGGGGGTTTTTTTTAGGAATGGGAAGGGGTGAGGAAGGGCGGTGGTGTGAGGGGGATGGTGGGATGTGGGAAAAGGGGTGGCGAGGGAGGAAAATGGGGGGAAAGGGGAAGATGGGGAAGATGAGGGGGAAGAGGAAAAGAATGGAAAAAGGGAAGAGGAGGGGAAAAGGGAAGGGAAAGGGAGAAAAGGGAGAAGAGAAAAAAAAGGGAGAAGGGGAAAAAAGGAGAAGGGAAAAAAGGGAGAAGGGAAGGGAAAGGAAGGGAAAGGGAAAAGGAGAGAGGGAGAAGGAGGGAAAAGGAGAGAGGGAAAAGGAGAGAGGGAGAAAAGGGAAGAGGAAAAAGAAGAGAGGGAGAAAAGGAGAGAGGGAAAAGGAGGGAGGGAAAAAAGGAGGGAGGGAGAAAAGGAGGCAAGGAAAAGGAGGGAAGGAAAAGAGCAGAAAGGGAAAATGGAAAATAAAAGGGAAAAGGGTAAAAGGAAAAGGGAAGAGAAAAGGGGAAGGGACTGGGAAAAGAGCAGAAGGAAAGGGAAAAGGAAAAAGGGAAAGGGAAAAAGGGAAAAGGGAAAGGGAAAGGGAAAAGGGAAAAGGGAAAAGGGAAAAGGAAAAGGGAAAAGAAAGGGAAAAGGAAAAGGGAAAGGGGAAAAGGGAAAAGGAAAAGGGAAAAGGGAAAGGGGAAAAGGGAAAGGGAAAAGGAAAAGGGAAAAGGAAAAGGGAAAAGGAAAAGGGAAAAGGAAAAGGGAAAAGGAAAAGGGAAAAGGGAAAGGGGAAAAGGGAAAGGGAAAAGGAAAAGGGAAAAGGAAAAGGGAAAAGGGAAAGGGAAAAGGAAAAGGGAAAGGGAAAGGGAAAAGGGAAAGGAGCTCACCAGGTAATCGTCCGGGCGGATCCCGAAGAGCTCCCGGAAGTAGCGGAAGGCCACGGGCGCGTAGGTCTTGAAGCGGAAATCGTTGTAGTGGTGGGCGGGGGTCAGGTTGCTGCCCTCGCTGCGGGACACGGAATTCCCACTGGGATCGGCATTCCAGAGGGAACGGGAGAGCGGGGAATGGGGGAAATGAGGGGGAAAAAGGGGGAAATGAAAGGGGAAAGAAGAGGAGGGAGGGAGAAAAATGGGGGAAAATGGGGGAAAATGGGGGAAAATGGGGGAAAATGGCGGAAAATGGGGGAAAGAGGAGGAAGGGGAGAAAAGGAGAAAAAAAGAGGAAAAAAGAGGGAGTAAAAGAGGGAGAAGTAAGAGGTGAAAAAGGGAAGCAAAAAGGAGAGAAAAAGGGGGGAAAAAATGGGGAGAAAAGGGGGGAGAAAAAGGGGGAGAAAAAGGGAAAATAAAAGTGAAAGAAAAGGGGGAAAAGAGGGAAAGAAGGGGGAAAATGGGTGGGAAAAAGGGGTGGGAAAAAGGGAAAGGGGGGAAAAGGGAAAGGGGGAAAAAAAGGGGAAAAAAGGGGAGAAAAATGGGGGAGAAAAGGGGAAAAGGGGGAAAAAAAACGGGGAAAAAAAAAAAGGGGGGAAAAAAAAAAAGGGGGGAAAAGGGGAAAAAAAGGAAAAAGGGGGAAAAAAGGGGGAAAAAGGGAAAAAAAAGGGGGGAGAAAAAAAAAAAAGGGGGGAAAAAATGGGGAAAAAAAGGGGGAAAGAAAAAGGGGGAAAAAAGGGGGGAAAAGGGGGGAAAAAGAAGGGGGAAAAGGGGGGAAAAAAGGGGGGAAAAAGGGGGGAAAAAGGGGGGAAAAAGGGGGGAAAAAGGGGGGAAAGCGAAATAAAACAAACAAACAAAAAAAGAGAAACAAAAGGAGAAAAAAACCCAGGAAAACCAGGGAAAAAAGCGGGAAAAGGGCGGGAAAACGAGCGGGAATGGCGACCTGGGGAAGAAGATGCTCTCGACGACGTAGAAGTCCTGCATGAGCACGTCGCGCTCGGGCTTGGTGCTGAGGCTGCCCACGGTGTGCGTGATGCCCAGCTGGATCGCGCCCTTCAGCGCCGACGACGTGGTCTGCAGCGGGGAAAACGGGAGTTCCAGCCGGAGAAACGGGGAATTCCAGCCGGAAAAATGGGAGTTGTTCCAGCCAGGGAAGTGGGAGGATGAAGGAGAAGGCCAGCTGGGGATGGGAATGGGAGTTACAGAGGGAATGGGATGGGGATGGGATGGGAATGTCAGAGGGAATGGGGATGGGAATGTCAGAGGGAATGGGATGGGAATGGGAATTACAGTGGGAATGGGATGGGAATTACAGTGGGAATGAGACGGGAATTACAGTGGGAATGGGATGGGAATTACAGTGGGAATGGGATGGGAATGGGAATTACAGTGGGAATGGGATGGGAATGGGAATTACAGTGGGAATGGGATGGGAATTACAGTGGGAATGGGATGGGAATTACAGTGGGAATGAGACGGGAATTACAGTGGGAATGGGATGGGAATTACAGTGGGAATGGGATGGGAATTACAGTGGGAATGAGACGGGAATTACAGTGGGAATGGGATGGGAATGGGAATTACAGTGGGAATGGGATGGGAATGGGAATTACAGTGGGAATGGGATGGGAATTACAGTGGGAATGAGACGGGAATTACAGTGGGAATGAGACGGGAATTACAGTGGGAATGGGATGGGAATTACAGTGGGAATGAGACGGGAATTACAGTGGGAATGAGACGGGAATTACAGTGGGAATGGGATGGGAATGGGAATTACAGTGGGAATGGGATGGGAATGGGAATTACAGTGGGAATGAGACGGGAATTACAGTGGGAATGAGACGGGAATTACAGTGGGAATGGGATGGGAATTACAGTGGGAATGGGATGGGAATGGGAATTACAGTGGGAATGGGATGGGAATTACAGTGGGAATGGGATGGGAATTACAGTGGGAATGGGATGGGAATGGGAATTACAGTGGGAATGGGATGGGAATGGGAATTACAGTGGGAATGGGATGGGAATGGGAATTACAGTGGGAATGGAATGGGAATTACAGTGGGAATGGGATGGGAATGGGAATTACAGTGGGAATGAGACGGGAATTACAGTGGGAATGGGATGGGAATGGGAATTACAGTGGGAATGGGATGGGAATGGGAATTACAGTGGGAATGGGATGGGAATGTCAGAGGGAATGGGATGGGAATGGGAATTGCAGTGGGAATCAGGACTGGAATTACAGAGGGAATGGGATGGGAATGTGAATTAAAGAGGGAATGAGATGGGAATGGGATTGAAATGGAATGGGAATGGGATGGGAATGTCAGAGGGAATGGGGATGGGAATTAGAGAGGATATCAGGATGGGAATTACAGCAGGAATCAAGATGGGAATTACAGAGGGAATGGGATGGGAATGGGATTGAAATGGAATGGGAATGGGGTGGGAATTACAGTGGGAATGGGAATGAGAATGAGGATGGGAATTACAGTGGGAATGGGGATGGGAATGGGATGGGAATTACAGAGGGAATGGGAATTACAGCAGGAATGGGGATGGGAACAGCTGGAGTGCAGAGGGAATGGGAGGGATTGGATGGGAATGCGAATTCAGTGGGAATGGGAGGGATTCCATGGGAACAGCAGGAATTCAACGGGAATGGCACAAATTCATGGGAAAACCCCCCCCATTTACAAAATTCCCTCAATATTCCCTCTTTGCCCAGCCAATTCCAGCCATTCCATCGGATTTACGGGAATTTTGGTGCCCTTGGGAAGCTCCCAAAAAACCTGGGACCTCAGAGATTAAAAAAAAAATCCCCTTCCTAAAAGTTCTGGGAAAGCAGCCCAAGAAAATTCCACCACAAATTCCCTTTCTCCTGCATTTCCATGGAACCTCCTCCCATTCCCAGAGCAGAATTCCTTGGGAAAAGGGGGTATTTACCTTTTTGTAGGTGGTTTCCCCCGTGGAATCCACTCCTCTGTGGCCTTTCCGGATGGTTTGGGATCCTCCCGGCATCTTGGGAAAAGGAAAAACGGGAAGAGAAAGGGAAAAAAAAAAGGGAAAATTCAATTTATTCTTTTTTTTTTCCGGAATTTTTCCCACCCAAAACCACCGGGAAAAGTTTGGGGTTTTATTCCTGGGATCCACTGGGGTTTTCCCTGTGTAATTCCGACGTTTTAGAAGGAATTTTGGGAAGGTTGCAAATCCCAATCCAGTGATTCCCAGCCCAGGGATCCAAGGATTCATCCAGGAGTCGTTAAATCCAATTTTTCCAGGGATTTTGGGGGGTGGTTCCAGGATAAATCCGGGGTTTTTTGGAGCAGGAATTCCCTTGGGAAAGGGTAAATTCCCAGAATTCCCATGGGAGGAGCTGCTCAGGCTTGGGAAAAAAAAGCAGGAAAAATTGGAAAAGGAGCAGGAAAAGCTGGAAAAGGGGACGAAAAAGCTGGAATTTGGCATTTTTTTTTCCCAGGCAGGGAATGATCCAGGCTTGGAAAATGAGCAGGAAACCTTGGGAAAGGAGCAGGAAAAGCTGGGATTTGGGATTTTCCCAGCCTGGAACTCACCTCGGGAGTGAGGGATTTTTTGAAGGTGTTGGATCCTGCCAAAAGAAAGGAAAATCCATGCTCAGAGAGGATCAATCCCAGAAAAGCAAGGGAAAATCCCAGGAAAACCCCAGGAAAAGAAGAAGAAACCCCGGAAAACACAAAAATTGAATTATCCCACCCCCACACGCTGCTGGCCTTGGGTGTCTGGCTCCAAATTCCCAAAAAAAAAACATGGATAAAGAGTCAGAAAATCAGGGATCAGACCTTAAATCCTTCCAGGGAAAAGTGAGGAGCAAGGAACTCCTTCCCAAGTGGAATTTTTATGGATCTGAGCCCAAAATTTGAGGTGAAAAAGGTGATTTGGAGCTGGAAAAAAGCAGGATAAAGGGCTGGATTCTCCCAGGAATTCTGCCAGGTTCAGGAAAACCCAGGAAAAGGAAAAATCCCAGCTTCAGAAACCAAAAATTCCCTGTTTTATCCCTAAAAAGCACCTCAGAGCCGGTGAATTCCCGATTTCCCGAGTGCCGCCTGCGCTTCCAGCCCTTTCCCTGGCTCACATTCCCGCTTGTCCAAACAAATTCCACCTTTTTGTTGCCGTTCCCGGGCTCTTTTTTGGGATTTTTCTGGGATTTTGGGATCCCGGGAGCTGCTCCCACCCCTCCCCGTGAGTCACCGGGAAGGGGAATCGGATTTCCCTGGCACCAACCGACTTCTCCCTCCCCGCCCCATTCCCACTTTTTATTTTGGGAATTCTCAGCCTCTCAAACCAACCCCCCCCCCCCCCCCATCCCGTGCATTCCCAGGTTTTCCAAAGGGAAGCTTGGAATTCGGTTTGTCCAGGGAAAAGTCGGGTCCAGACCCTCCCATCCACGGCACTTCAGACACTCCCAGGAAGCTCCAAATCCCCCCAAAATTCCCTCAGGAAGCTCCGAATCCCCCCAAAATTCCCTCAGGAAGCTCCGAATCCCCCCAAAATTCCCTCAGGAAGCTCCGAATCCCCCCCAAAATTCCCTCAGGAAGCTCCGAATCCCCCCAAAATTCCCTCAGGAAGCTTCGAATCTCCCCAAAATTCCCTCAGGAAGCTCCGAATCCCCCCAAAATTCCCTCAGGAAGCTCCAAATCCCCCCCAAATTCCCTCAGGAAGCTCCGAATCCCCCCAAAATTCCCTCAGGAAGCTCCGAATCCCCCCAAAATTCCCTCATGAAGCTCCGAATCCCCCCAAAATTCCCTCAGGAAGCTCCGAATCCCCCCAAAATTCCCTCAGGAAGCTTCGAATCTCCCCAAAATTCCCTCAGGAAGCTTCGAATCCCCCCAAAATTCCCTCAGGAAGCTCCAAATCCCCCCCAAATTCCCTCAGGAAGCTCCGAATCCCCCCAAAATTCCCTCAGGAAGCTCTGAATCCCCCCCAAAATTCCCTCAGGAAGCTCCGAATCCCCCCAAAATTCCCTCAGGAAGCTTCGAATCTCCCCAAAATTCCCTCAGGAAGCTCTGAATCTCCCCAAAATTCCCTCAGGAAGCTCCGAATCCCCCCAAAAATCCCTCAGGAAGCTTCGAATCTCCCCAAAATTCCCTCAGGAAGCTCTGAATCTCCCCCAAAATTCACTCAGGGAGATCCAGAAGCTCCAAAATCCCCAAAATCCCATCAGGAAGCTCCAGATCTCCCCCAAAATTCCGTCAGGAAGCTCCAAATCCCCCCAAAATTCACTCAGGGAGATCCAGAAGCTCCAAAATCCCAAAAATCCCATCAGGAAGCTCCACATCTCCCAAAAAAATTCCACCAGGAAGCTCCAAATCCCCCCCCAAAATTCCCACAAGAAGCTCCAGACTCCTCTCCCCAAAAGAATCCCACACTCCCCCCAAAAACCCCCACAAAAACCCCAAAAATCCCCTCCAGACCCCTGAGAAAACCCACAAAAATCCCTATAAACTCCTCAGCTTTACACCCCCAAAAATACCCCAAAGACACCCCAAAAACCCTGAAGACCCCTCAAAAATCCCTATTAATCCCACGTTTTTACACCCCCAAAAACCCCTCACTCCTCCAAGCCCACTCAACCCCAAAAACACCTCAAAGACCCCCAAAAAATCCTTGTCAGTCTGAGGGCTCCACAGCCCAAAAGAACCCCCCAAAAACTGCTCCAACCTCAGTGTTCTACACTCCCAAAAAAACCCTAAAACCCCCAAAATCTCCTGGAGCCCCAGAGCTCTACACCCCAAAAGAGCCCCCCAAAAATCCCCTCGGTCTCACACTCCGAAACCCATCAAAAACCCACAAAGTGACTCCAAAAATCCCCTCATAAACCCCAAAGTCCCCTCATAACACCCCAAATCCCCTCGCAACCCCAAAATCCCATCATAAACACCCAAAATTCCCTCATAACCCCCAAATCCCCCTCATAAACCCCCAAAACCCCCTCACCACTCCCTAAAATCCCCTCATAACTCCCCAAAATCCGCTCATAACTCCTCAAAATCCCATCATAAACCCCAAAATCCCCTCATAAACCCCAAATCCCCCTCATAAACCCCCAAATCCCCTCATAACCCCCCAAAATCCCCTCATAAACCCCCAAAATCCCCTCATAAACCTCAAAATCCCCTCATAAACCCCCAAAATCCCCTCATAAACCCTAAAATCCCCTTGTAACTCCCCAAAATCCCCTCATAAACTCCCAACCCTCTCATAACTCCCCAAAACCCCTTCATAACCCCCAAAACCCCCTCATAAACCCCAAAATCCCCTCATAACTCCCCCAAATCGCCTCGCCGCCCCCAAATCCCCTCATAAATCCCCCAAAGCCCCCTCACAGCTCCCCAAAGTCTCCCATTCCCCTCAGCCCCTCACGCCCTCACAGCCCCCTCACCCTCACGCCCCCTCCTCACCCCTTTCCCTCGCCCCGATCCCCCCCCGGCCGCCCCCCCGGAGCCCTCCCCGAGCCCCCCGGCCCCGTTCCCGGCCGGTACCGCCGGGGCCGCCGCTGCTGCCGCTGCTGCCGCCCGGCTCGGGCCCCGCCGCCGCCGCCGCCCTCTTGGAGCCCGCGCTGCGCCCCCCCCCTCACCTCAGCCCGCCCCCGCCCGCCACGCCCGGCCACGCCCACGCCCACAGAGCCACGCCCTTTTAGGGGAAAACCACGCCCCTTTCCGCCTATGGACACTCCTAATATGGCCCGCTCGCTCTTCAGCCCCGCCCTCTTTTCCACAGAGCTCCACCTCCTCCTGGCTAAACCACGCCCCCTATGGAGCTAAACCACGCCTCTTTTAAAGCGACACCGCCCTCTGCGCGTTTAACCACGCCCCCTTCGTGTTTAGCCCCACCAATCACGCGTGGCCACGCCCCGTTTTATGCTAAACCGCGTCCGTTTCGCGCTCAGCCCCGCCCCTCCCGGCGCGCCCCACGCGGGCGCTGGGGGGGAGCGGGGGCCACGCGGGCGGGCCCGCTCGGCGCATGCGCAGCTCGGGGCAGCCGCTCCGCCTGCCCCCCGGTGGGATTCGCCCCCCGTGTGTCACGTGATGGGCGGAGGGTTGGGGCGGGGTGACGTCACTAAGACCAGTGAGGTCGTTAAGTTGTTTCATTCTTATGTTGACAGAAGCATGACGTCACGGGATCAAAGCTGCCGTCGTCGTGTGACGTCACAGACGCCGTCAACGTGACGTCACATTGTTGACTCGCTCGTTTATGGCTCTAGCCTATGACGTCACAGAGCACACAGAACCCTGACGCGCCGCGATGTCACAGCGTAACACCCTCCCGTGACGTCACAGAGCACGCGCAACTCTACACCCGTCCTGTGACGTCACTCCGCCCTATGACGTCACCCCTGCACTTCCCCCTTTTCCCCGCGCGGTGTCTCCCTCTCCCCATCGATCGCTCTGCGCTCGCTCTCTCTCCCCTCCGCGGCGGGTGGGCGCGGCCCCGGCAGGCGGCCTAGCCGAGCGCCGAGATGAGCCTGGCCGAGGGCCGCGCCCCGCGGAGAACGGCCGGGAATCGCCTCTCGGGGCTGCTCCAGGCCGAGGAGGAGGACGAGTTCTACCAGACCACCTACGGCGGCTTCAACGAGGCGAGCGGCACCGGCGGGGAGCGTCGGGAGGCGGCGCAAGGCCGGCGGGGAGACGGCGGGAGCGGGCCCCGCGCGCCCCCGGCGCTCTGAGGGGAGGGACGGGAGTGGCGGGAAAACGTGAGGGGAGCGGGGGGCGCGGGGGGTCCCGAGCGGGGATTTCCAGGGAATGCGGAGATTTCCAGGGGATGCGGAGATTTCCAGGGAATGTGGGGATGTCCAGGGGATGTGGGGATATCCAGGGGTGAGGTTTTGGAGGATCCATGGGATTCCCGGGGTGATCCATCCCTGTGGGATTCCGGGATAACGGATGACGAGCGCCCTCAGGGCGGCTCCAATCCCCATATTCCCAACATTCCCAGAATCCAGGGATGCTGAGCTCCATGGGGATCCCTCGGTGGGATTCCATGGATATCAGTCCCTGTATCCCACAAAATTTGGGGATGATGGGCAGCGTCAGGGCGGCTCCATTCCCGTATTCCAACATTCCCAAAGGAATCCGGGGATGATGAGCACCCTCAGGGCGACTCCAATCCCATATTCCCGATATTCCCAACAATCTCAGAGGAATCCAGGGATGATGAGAGCCATCAGGGCAAATCCAATCCCATATTCCCAACATTCCAAACATCCCACAGGAATCCAGGAACGATGAGCGCCCTCAGGGCAGCTCCAATCCCACATTCCCAACATCCCAAACATTCCCAACATCCCAAAGGAATCCGGGGTTGATGAACACCCTCAGGGCAGCTCCAATCCCACATTCCCAACATCCCAAAGGAATCC
This sequence comes from Pseudopodoces humilis, assembly GCF_049639895.1. Lineage (NCBI taxonomy): Eukaryota > Metazoa > Chordata > Aves > Passeriformes > Paridae > Pseudopodoces > Pseudopodoces humilis. The sequence continues at coordinate 326,352 of NC_142230.1, forward strand.
GGGGATGATGAACGCCCTCAGGGCAGCTCCAATCCCACATTCCCAACACTCCCGCAGGAATCCGGGGACGACGAGTACCGCGGGGAGCACTCGGACAGCGATGACGAGGTGGACTCGGACTTCGACATCGACGAGGGCGACGAGCCGGGCTCGGAGCAGGACGAGGCCGAGCCCCGGCGCCGCCGCCGCGTCCTCACCAAGGCCTACCGGGTACCCAGCCCTTCGAATCCCGGGAAAAACGGCCCCAAATCCGGCGTTTCGGGGTCGGATTTGTGTTTCCATCCTCTGTTTGTGGCCTTCAGGAGCCGCTCAAGAGCCTCCGGGCCAAGAAGGCGGAGGGGCCGCGGGGAGGAGCCCAGAAAAGCCGGGAGGTGAAATCCGTGCCCTTGGAGCTGCAGGAGGATGTGGGAGACAGTGAGTGTGGGAATGGGGTGGGAATGGCTGGGAATGGGCGGGGAGTGGGGTGGGAATGGGGGGAATGGGGTGGGAATGGGGTGGGAATGGCCTGGGAATGGCCTGGGAATGGGGTGGGAATGGGGTGGGAATGGCTGGGAATGGGCTGGGAATGGGCTGGGAATGTGATGGGAATGCACTGGGAATGGCTGGGAATGCACTGGGAATGGCTGGGAATGCGCTGGGAATGGCTGGGAATGCGCTGGGAATGGCTGGGAATGCACTGGGAATGGCTGGGAATGGGGTGGGAATGGCTGGGAATGGGGTGGGAATGGCTGGGAATGTGGTGGGAATGACTGGGAATGGGGTGGGAATGGCTGGGAATGCGCTGGGAATGGGCTGGGAAGGGTGGAATGGTGGGAATGGGGTGGGAAGGGTGGGAATGGTGGGAATGGGGTGGGAGCAGAGTCTTGGTGATCCCAGCTGGAAATGGGTTTCTCTGGAAAAATTCCAGCTTTTCCAGGAATTGGGATCTCAGGGATCTCCTGGTGATCCCAGCTGGAAATGGGACGCTCTGGGAGAGCCTCTGGTTCCCCAGGGGCTGGGCTGGGGATCTCTGGGTGATCCCGGGGATGCCGTGGGAGCATTCCCGGCATTCCCAGCGCTCCGGTATTCCCGGAATTCCCGCAGGCCGGAAGCACATGCGGCAGTCCACCACGGAGCACACCCGGCAGACGTTCCTGCGGCTCCAGGAGCGCCAGGTGCAATCCAAGAGGAAAAAGGGAGGCCCCAACTACGAGCGGCCTCTGACCCAGGAGGAGCTGCTGGAGGAGGCCAAGATCACCGAGGAGATCAACCTGCGATCCCTGGGTGAGCCGGGATCGGGAATGGGATCGGGATACTGGGATCGGGAATGGGATACTGGGAATGGGGTACTGGGAATGGGAATGGGATATTAGGAATGGGATACTGGGATCGGGAATGGGATACTGGGAACGGGATCACCGAGGAGATCAACCTGCGATCCCTGGGTGAGCCGGGATCGGGAATGGGATCGGGATACTGGGATTGGGAATGGGATACTGGGAATGGGAATGGGATATTAGGAATGAGATACTGGGATCGGGAATGGGATCGGGATACTGGGATTGGGAATGGGATATTGGGAATGGGATCACCGAGGAGATCAAGCTGCGATCCCTGGGTGAGCCGGGATCGGGAATGGGATACTGGGAATGGGATACTGGGAATAGGATACTGGGAATGGGATACTGGGAATGGGATACTGGGAATGGGATCACCGAGGAGATCAACCTGCGATCCCTGGGTGAGCCGCGATCGGGAATGGGATCGGGAATGGGATTGGGAATGGTAATGGGATATTAGGAATGGGATACTGGGAATGGGGTACTGGGATCGGGAATGGGATACTGGGAACGGGATCACTGAGGAGATCTATCTGCGACCCCTGGGTGAGCTGGGATCGGGAATGGGAATGGGATACTGGGAATGGGATACTGGGATCGGGAATGGGATACTGGGAATGGGACAGGAACCTCAGGAATGGCACCAGGACAGTGGAAATGGGACAGAGACACTGGGAACGGCACTGGGCTCCCAGGAGCTCCCCAGGGATCCCGGGAGCTCCCCAGGGATCCCAGGAATTCCCCAGGGATCTCAGGAGTTCCCCAGGAATCCCAGGAGCTCCCCAGGAATCCCAGGAATTCCCAGGAATTCCCCAGGGATCCCAGGAATTGCCCAGGGCTCCTGGGATCAGAGCTGGCCGTGCTGTAGCGTCGCCGTGCCGGGCTGAGCCGTTCCCCGCCCCCATTCCTGAGCCCGATCCCGATCCCATTCCCGATCCCATTCCCGATCCCATTCCCGATCCCAGAGAACTACGAGCGCCTGGAGGCCGACAAGAAGAAGCAGGTGCAGAAGAAGAGGAAGATCGTGGGCCCCGTCATCCGCTACTGGTCCCTGACCATGCCCCTCCTGCCCGAGCCCGGCCGCGACGACCCCGTGGACGTCGAGGGGTGAGTGGCACCCCCCTCCCGAATCCCAGCGCGGATCCGACCCCGGAGCTGCTCCAGGGGTTGGGCAGGGTTCCCCATTCCCAAAATTCCCGGATTTGGGGGCTGAATCCCAACCCCAGAGCTCCTCGAATCCCAAAGAAATCCCACTGGAACCGCAGTTTTTGGGGACAGTTTGATGATCCCAAATCCCACTGGAATCGCAGTTTTTGGGGACAGTTTGATGATCCCAAATCCCATTGGAATCGCAGTTTTTGGGATCAGTTTGATGATCCCAAATCCCACTGGAATCGCAGTTTTTGGGGACAGTTTGATGATCCCAAATCCCACTGGAATCGCAGTTTTTGGGGACAGTTTGATGATCCCAAATCCCATTGGAATCACAGTTTTTGGGGTCAGTTTCACCATCCCAAATCCCACTGGAATCGCAGTTTTTGGGGACAGTTTGATGATCCCAAATCCCATTGGAATCGCAGTTTTTGGGGACAGTTTGATGATCCCAAATCCCATTGGAATCGCAGTTTTTGGGGTCAGTTTCACCATCCCAAATCCCACTGGAATCGCAGTTTTTGGGGACAGTTTGATGATCCCAAATCCCATTGGAATCGCAGTTTTTGGGGACAGTTTGATGATCCCAAATCCCATTGGAATCGCAGTTTTTGGGGTCAGTTTCACCATCCCAAATCCCACTGGAATCGCAGTTTTTGGGGACAGTTTGATGATCCCAAATCCCATTGGAATCGCAGTTTTTGGGGACAGTTTCACCATCCCAAATCCCATTGGAATTGCAGTTTTTGGGATCAGTTTGATGATCCCAAATCCCACTGGAACCTCAGTTTTTGGGGACAGTTTGATGATCCCAAATCCCCTTGGAATCACAGTTTTTGGCCATCCCAAATCCCACTGGAATCGCAGTTTTTGGGGGCACCGTGATGATCCCAAATCCCCTTGGAAGCTCAGTTTTTGACCATCCCAAATCCCACTGGAACCTCAGTTTTTGGGGACAGTTTGACCATCCCAAATCCCCTCGGAACCTCAGTTTTTGGGGACAGTTTGACCCTCCCAAATCCCCTCGGAACCTCAGTTTTTGGGGTCACCACCTCTTCCCCCCAAACCCTCCATCTTCCATCACCCTCCCACCCCTCTCCCGCTGCCGTTCCAGGCTGGATCCCGACTCCCACTCCTCCTCCTCCCCGTTATCCGCCGGGAAATGCTCCCGCACCTTCATCTCCTTCAGCGACGACGCCACCTTCGAGCGCTGCTTCCCCAAATCCAAAGCGCCGCGGCTGCCGGTGCGGGAGCTGTGCCCCGTCACCCACAAACCGGCGCTCTACCGCGATCCCATCACCGACATTCCCTACTCCAACGCCCGCGCCTTCCGCATCATCCGCGAGGCGTACCGCAAGTACATCACGGCGCACGGGCTGCCCAGCGCCGCCGCCATGGCCGGGGGCGGCGACAGCCCCGCCGCCGCGCGCCCGGGGAGGCAGAAAATCGTCATCAAGCAGAGCGTTCCCAGCGCCTGAAATCCCGGGATTTTGGGATGTTGGGATGTTGGGATTTGGCGGGATCGGGATATCGGCGTGGACGGCGGCCGCGGTTTCCTTGAGGGGCTGCCGGGAAGAACGGCAGGAAACGGTCGTGGAATGAAGCGTCCCCAGTGGCTGAAATCCTGGAATTCTGGGGTTTTGGGATTTGGGATGTTGGGATTTGGGGGCATTGGGGTTTGGGATTTTTGGAATCCCGGGATTTTGGGATTTGGCGGGATCGGGATATCGGCGTGGACGGCGGTGATCGTTTTCTTGAGGGGCTTCCAGGAAGAGCGGCAGAAATTCGTCATCAAACGAAGCGTTCCCAGTGCCTGAAATCCTGGGATTCTGGAGTGTTGGGATTTGGGATTCTGGGGCATTGGGATTTAGGGGTTTCAGGATTTGGGATGTTTGGGATTTGGGGTTTGGGATTTTGGGAGACGGGCTCATCCACAGCGATGGTTTCGTTGAGGAGTTCCCATCCCGAGCAGCAGAAATTCGTCATCAAACGAAGCGTTCCCAGTGCCTGAAATCCTGGGATTTTGGGATGTTGGGGTGTTGGGATGTTGGGATTTGGGATGTTTGGGTTTCAGGATTTGGGATTTGGGATGTTTGGGGTTTCAGGGTTTGGGATTTGGGATGTTTGGGGTTTCAGGGTTTGGGATTTTGGGAGATAGGCTCATCCACAGCGATGGTTTCGTTGAGGAGTTCCCATCCCGAGCAGCAGAAATTCGTCATCAAATGAAGCGTTCCCAGTGCCTGAAATCCTGGAATTCTGGGATTTTGGGGCATTGGGATTTGGGATGTTTGGGGTTTTGGGATTTGGGGATTTGGGGTTTGGGATTTTGGGAGATAGGCTCATCCACAGCGATGGTTTCGTTGAGGAGTTCCCATCCCGAGCAGCAGAAATTCGTCATCAAACGAAGCGTTCCCAGTGCCTGAAATCCTGGAATTCTGGGATCTTGGGGCGTTGGGATTTTGGGATTTGGGATGTTGGGGTTTTGGGATTTTGGGATTTGGCGGGATCGGGATATCGGCGTGGACGGCGGCCGCGGTTTCCTCGAGGAGCTCCTGGGAAGAGCGGCAGGAAATGATCGTGGAATGAAGCGTCCCCAGTGCCTGAAATCCTGGAATTCTGGGATTCTGGAGTGTTGGGATTTTGGGATTTGGGATTCTGGGGCATTGGGATTTAGGGGTTTCAGGATTTGGGATGTTTGGGTTTCGGGGTTTGGGATTTTGGGAGACAGGCTCATCCACAGCGATGGTTTCGTTGAGGGGCTCCTACCCAGAACGGCAAAAAATCATCGTCAAAGAGTTCCCAGTGCCTGAAATCCCGGGATTCTGGGATCTCGGGATCTCAGGACGTTGGGATTTGGGATTTAGGGATACGGGATCACCCGGAATGGTGTTTTATGGGGGTTTTTTTTGGGGGTCACTCTTCACCAGGGGTGTTGGAGGAGGGAATAAAGTGGAGTTGGGGTTGGTTTGGGTGGGGTGGTGAGAGATCCTAAAAAAAACGGGGTGGGATCCCCCTTTTCCAGGAAATCCTACAGGAAATTTGGGGTGGAATCCCCTTTTTCCAGGAAATCCTACAAAATTTGGGGTGGAATCCCCTTTTTCCATGAAATCCTACAGGAAATGTGGGGTGGAATCCCCTTTTTCCAGGAAATCCTACAAAATTTGGGGTGGAATCCCCTTTTTCCAGGAAATCCTACAGGAAATTTGGGGTGGGATCCCCTTTTTCCAGGAAATCCTACAGGAAATTTGGGGTGGAATCCCCTTTTTCCAGGAAATCCTACAGGAAATGTGGGGTGGAATCCCCTTTTTCCAGGAAATCCTACAAAATTTGAGGTGGGATCCCCTTTTTCCAGGAAATCCTACAAAATTTGAGGTGGGATCCCCCTTTTCCTGGAAATCCTACAGGAAATTTGGGGTGGAATCCCCTTTTTCCAGGAAATCCTACAGGAAATTTGGGGTGGAATCCCCTTTTTCCAGGAAATCCTACAGGAAATGTGGGGTGGAATCCCCTTTTTCCAGGAAATCCTACAGGAAATTTGGGGTGGAATCCCCTTTTTCCAGGAAATCCTACAGGAAATTTGGGGTGGAATCCCCTTTTTCCAGGAAATCCTACAAAATTTGAGGTGGGATCCCCCTTTTCCTGGAAATCCTACAATAAACAAGGTTCACAAACCCTTTTTTTACCCTATAAACGATTTGTGGGATCCCTTTTCCCAGAAAATCCTAAAATAAAGTTTATGGGATCCAGTTTTCCCGAAGATCCCACAAAATTCATTCCCAGCTCACCCCAAACCCCATTTGGATTTATAGGGTTGGGAAGGAGCTGCTCTCCCTTTCCCAGAGGTTTTTGGGATCAGGTTTTGGGATCAGGTTTTTGGGATCAGGTTTTTGGGATCAGGTTTTTGGGATCAGGTTTTGGGATCAGGTTTATAGGGTTGGGAAGGATCCGCTCTCCTTTCCCCGGAGGTTTTTTGGGATCAGGTTTTTGGGATCAGGTTTATAGGGTTGGGAAGGATCCGCTCTCCTTTCCCCGGAGGTTTTTTGGGATCAGGTTTTTGGGATCAGGTTTTTGGGATCAGGTTTTGGGATCAGGTTTTGGGATCAGGTTTTTGGGATCAGGTTTTTGGGATCAGGTTTTGGGATCAGGTTTTTGGGATCAGGTTTTTGGGATCAGGTTTTGGGATCAGGTTTTGGGATCAGGTTTTTGGGATCAGGTTTTTGGGATCAGGTTTATAGGATTGGGAAGGATCCGCTCTCCTTTTCCCAGAGCATTTTTTGGGATCAGGTTTTGGGATCAGGTTTATAGGATTGGGAAGGATCCCCTTTCCCAGAGGTTTTTGGGATCGGGTTTATAGGGTTGGGAAGGATCCGCTCTCCTTTCCCCGGAGGTTTTTGGGATCAGGTTTTGGGATCAGGTTTTGGGATCAGGTTTTTGGGATCAGGTTTATAGGGTTGGGAAGGATCCGCTCTCCTTTCCCCGGAGGTTTTTGGGATCAGGTTTTGGGATCAGGTTTATAGGGTTGGGAAGGATCCCCTTTCCCAGAGGTTTTTGGGATCAGGTTTATAGGGTTGGGAAGGAGCTGCTCTCCTTTCCCCGGAGGTTTTTGGGATCAGGTTTTTGGGATCAGGTTTTTGGGATCAGGTTTATAGGGTTGGGAAGGATCCGCTCTCCTTTCCCCGGAGGTTTTGGGGTCGGCGGGGCCCCGCGGGCCGGGGCGGGGCCCCGGTTCCCGATAAGGGCCGGGACTGGGATCCGCCCCTCGCGGCCCCAATAAAGCGCTGATCTCATGCCCTGAGCGGCCCCACAGCTTTGGGATCGCTTTGGGATCGGCCCCGGGCTCCGGGATCGCTTCGGGATCGGCCCCGCCCTTTGGGATCCCCTCTGGGATCGCCTTTAGGATCCGGCCCTTGGGATCGGCCCCAGGTACGGCCCCGCTGTCCCCGCCGTGTCCCCAAGGGGGTGGCGGCGGTGTCACCTCCCCCCGGTCCCGCCCCACAGATTTTGGGATTTGGGAGATCCCGGAGCCGCTTCCCAAAGGAATTCCCACGCTCCGAGGGGGGCGGGGCGGGGCAGGTGCGTCCCCACCTTGGGGACACGGCGGGGTGGCTTCTGTGGGGCGGCGACATTTGGGGACACGGCGGGGTGGCTTCTGTGGGGCGGCGACATTTGGGGACACGGCGGTTTGTCCCTCCTGTCACCCCTGGGGGGGGGTTTGGAATTTGGGGGGGCTCGGGGCGGAGCGGGGTGTGACCCTGGGAGGTGACAGAGGTTGGGGACAACTTTTGGGGTGCGCTCGGTGTCCCCAGGGGGTGGCACGGAGGGGTCCCCGGTGTCCCCAGCGCTGCCATTCCGCTGTCCCTCCGTGTCCCCACATGTCCCCCCCACATGTCCCCCGGTGTCCCCCGCTGTCCCTCCGTGTCTCCCCGCTGTCCCCCGGTGTCGCCAGCTGTCCCCCCGGTGTCCCGCGGTGTCCCCCGCTGTCCCCCCGCTGTCCCCCGGTGTCCCGCGGTGTCCCGCGGTGTCCCCAGCTTTCGCCGCTGTCCCCCCGCTGTCCCCAGCTCTGTCCCCCGGTGTCCCCCCGCTGTCCCCCCGCTGTCCCCAGCTCTGTCCCCCGGTGTCCCCCGGTGTCCCCCGCTGTCCCCCCGCTGTCCCCCCGCTGTCCCCCGCTGTCCCCCGGTGTCCCGCGGTGTCCCCAGCTGTCGCCGCTGTCCCCCGCAGTGCCCGCGGCCATGACGCCGTACCGGCAGGAGCTGGAGAAGTACCGCGACATCGACGAGGACAAAATCCTGCAGGAGCTGTCCCCGGAGGAGCTGGCACAGCTGGACAGCGAGCTGGCCGAGATGGACCCCGAGGTGACACCGGGACCACCGGGGGGGACACCGGGACCACCGGGGGGGACACCGGGACTGGGGGGGATACCGGGATGGACCCCGAGGTGACACCGGGACCACCGGGGGGGACACCGGGACCACCGGGGGGGGACACCGGGACCTGGGGGTGACACCAGGACCGGGAGGTGACACCGGGACCTGGGGGTGACACCGGGACCGGGAGGGGACACCGGGACCGGGAGGTGACACCGGGACCAGGGGGTGACACCGGGACCAGGGGGTGACACCGGGACCGGGAGGGGACACCGGGACCAGGGGGTGACACCGGGACCGGGAGGTGACACCGGGACCGGGAGGGGACACCGGGACCAGGAGGTGACACCGGGACCAGGGGGTGACACCGGGGCCGGGAGGTGACACCGGGGCTGAAGCGGGAGGTGACACCGGGACCAGGGGGTGACACCAGGACTGGGAGGTGACACCGGGGCCGGGAGGTGACACCGGGGCCGGGAGGTGACACCGGGACCAGGGGGTGACACCGGGACCGGGAGGGGACACCGGGACCAGGAGGTGACACCGGGACCAGGGGGTGACACCGGGACCGGGAGGTGACACCGGGACCAGGAGGTGACACCGGGACCAGGGGGTGACACCGGGGCCGGGAGGTGACACCGGGGCCGGGGGGTGACACCGGGGCTGAAGCGGGAGGTGACACCGGGACCAGGGGGTGACACCGGGACCGGGGGGTGACACCGGGGCTGAAGCGGGAGGTGACACCGGGACCGGGGGGTGACACCGGGGCTGAAGCGGGAGGTGACACCGGGGCCGGGGGATGACACCAGGACTGGGAGGTGACACCGGGGCTGGCGGGAGGTGACACCGGGAGCAGCGGGGGGTGACACGGGCGCTGTCCCCAGAACGTGCTGCTGCCGGCGGGGCTGCGCCAGCGGGACCAGACCCACAAGAGCCCCACGGGACCCCTGGACAGGGAGAAGCTGCTGCAGCACCTGGAGCGCCAGGCGCTGGAGACCGAGGAGAGACAGGACCTGGTGCCCTTCACCGGCGAGAAAAAAGGTCTGGGGACACTGGGGACAGCTGGGGACAGCTGGGGACAGCTGGGGACAGTGTGGGGACACTGAGGGGACACTGAGGGGACACTGAGGGGACACTGAGGGGACAGGGACACGCTGCTGCAGCACCTGGAGCGCTGGAGGCCGGGGAGCGCCAGGACCTCGTGCAAGGTGTGGGGACAGTGGGGACAGTCTGGGGACAGTCTGGGGACAGTGGGGACAGCCTGGGGACTGTCTGGGGACAGTCTGGGGATGGCCTGGGGACACTGAGGGGACACTGAGGGGACACTGAGGGGACACTGAGGGGACCGGGCCTCCAGGCTCGGGTATATTTAGCTCAGCCTGGCCAGCGGCTCGGGTGTCCTGGGCGAGCTGGGACCCTGCCAGCCCCGGGCACGGCCACCAGCGCTGGCACTGTCACCTCTGCAGTGTCACCAACCCCGGCACTGTCACCTCTGCAGTGCCACCAACCCCGGGCACGGCCACCAGCGCTGGCACTGTCACCTCTGCAGTGTCACCAACCCCGGGCACGGCCACCAGCGCTGGCACTGTCACCTCTGCAGTGTCACCAGCCCCGGGCACGGCCACCAGCGCTGGCACTGTCACCTCTGCAGTGCCACCAACCCCGGCACTGTCACCTCTGCAGTGCCACCAGCCCTGGCACTGTCACCTCTGCAGTGCCACCAACCCCGGGCATGGCCACCAGTGCTGGCACTGTCACTGTCCCTGCCACTGTCACCTCCTCAGTGCCACCAACCCCGGCACTGTCACCGTCCCTGGCACTGTCACCCACTGCCAATGTCACCCCCCTGGCACAGTGTCCCTCCCTCAGGCCATGGCCCTGTGTCCTGTGTCCCCGACCATTGTGGCAGTGTCCCCGTGCTTGCTGGGACACTGTCCCACTGTCCCCGTGTGTCCCCAGGGAAGCCGTTTGTCCCCTGTGTCCCCATGTCCCCAATGTGTCCCCATGTGTCCCCAGTGTGTCCCCATGTCCCCAATGTGTCCCCATGTCCCCAGGGAAGCCGTTTGTCCCCAGTGTGTCCCCATGTCCCCAATGTGTCCCCAATGTGTCCCCATGTCCCCAATGTGTCCCCAATGTGTCCCCATGTCCCCAATGTGTCCCCAATGTGTCCCCATGTCCCCAGGGAAGCCGTTTGTCCCCAAGGCGCGGGGGCCGGAGCTGCCGCGGGAGGAGCAGGTGACGCTGGAGCCGGAGCTGGAGGAGGCGCTGGCCAACGCCACCGAGGCCGAGATGTGCGACCTGGCCGGTGGGAACGGGATCGGGATCGGGATCGGGAACGGGATCGGGATCGGGATCGGGATCGGGATCGGGATCGGGAACGGGATCGGGATCGGGATCGGGAACGGGATCGGGATCGGGATCGGGAATGTGGGAACAGGATCGGGATCGGGATCGGGAATGTGGGAACGGGATCGGGAACGGGATCGGGATCGGGATCGGGAATGGGATCGGGAACGGGAACGGGATCGGGAACGGGATCGGGATCGGGATCGGGATCGGGAACGGGATCGGGATCGGGATCGGGAATGTGGGAACGGGATCGGGATCGGGATCGGGAATGTGGGAACGGGATCGGGAACGGGATCGGGATCGGGATCGGGAACGGGATCGGGATCGGGATCAGGATCGGGAACGGGATCGGGATCGGGATCGGGATCGGGATCGGGATCGGGAACGGGATCGGGAACGGGATCGGGAACGGGAACGGGAATGTGGGAACGGGATCGGGAACGGGAATGGGATCGGGAATGTGGGAACGGGATCGGGATCAGGATCGGGATCGGGATCGGGAATGGGAATGGGATCGGGATCGGGATCGGGATCGGGAACGGGAACGGGATCGGGATCGGGAACGGGATCGGGATCGGGAATGGGAATGGGATCGGGATCGGGATCGGGATCGGGAATGTGGGAACGGGATCGGGAACGGGAACGGGAATGGGATCGGGAACGGGATCGGGAACGGGATCGGGATCGGGAACGGGATTGGGAATGTGGGAATGGGAATGGGATCGGGAACGGGATCGGGAACGGGATCGGGAACGGGATCGGGAACGGGAACGGGAATGGGAACGGGATTGGGAACGGGATCGGAAATGTGGGAATGGGAATGGGATCGGGAACAGGATCGGGAACGGGATCGGGAACGGGATCGGGAATGGGAACGGGATTGGGAATGGGATCGGAAATGTGGGAATGGGAATGGGATCGGGAATGGGATCGGGATCGGGATTGGGAACGGGATTGGGAACAGGATCTGGAATGTGGGAATGGGATCGGGAATGGGATGGGGATCGGGATCGGGAACGGGATCGGGAACAGGATCTGGAATGTGGGAATGGGATCGGGAATGGGATGGGGACGGGATGGGAATGTGGGATCGGGATTGGGAATGTGGGAATGGGATCAGGAATGGGATTGGGGTCGGGATTGGGGATGGGAATGGGATTGGGGACATGGATGGGGTTGGAATCGGGGTGGGATCTGTAAAGGATGGGACAGGATTTCCATGGGATTCCCCTGGGATGGGGATGGGATTGGGATGGGATTGGGATGGGATTGGGATGGGATTCCCCTGGGATTCCCGTGGGATTCCCGTGGGATTGGGATGGGATTGGGATGGGATTGGGATGGGATTGGGATGGGATTGGGATGGGATTCCCCTGGGATTGGGATGGGATTGGGATGGGATTCCCCTGGGATTGGGATGGGATTGGGATGGGATTCCCCTGGGATTCCCCTGGGATTGGGATGGGATTCCCCTGGGATTCCCGTGGGATTCCCGTGGGATTGGGATGGGATTCCCGTGGGATTCCCCTGGGATTCCCGTGGGATTCCCGTGGGATTCCCGTGGGATCCCGTGGGACGGAACGAGGCCGGGCTCTGCAGGCCGGGATCCGCACGGGGCCGGGAGCGGCGGCAGGAGGGGCCTCGGCCCAGGGTAACACCGGGTGCCACACCTGTGTCACACCTGAGTGTCACTGTCACACCTGGGTGTCACTGTCACACACCTGAGTGTCACTGTCACACACCTGTGTCACACCTGAGTGTCACTGTCACACCTGGGTGTCACTGTCACACACCTGAGTGTCACTGTCACACACCTGTCACACCTGAGTGTCACTGTCACACCTGGGTGTCACTGTCACACACCCGAGTGTCACTGTCACACACCTGTGTCACACCTGGGTGTCACTGTCACACACCCGAGTGTCACTGTCACACCTGGGTGTCACTGTCACACACCCGAGTGTCACTGTCACACACCTGTGTCACACCTGGGTGTCACTGTCACACACCCGAGTGTCACTGTCACACCTGGGTGTCACTGTCACACACCTGAGTGTCACTGTCACACACCTGTGTCACACCTGGGTGTCACTGTCACACACCCGAGTGTCACTGTCACACCTGGGTGTCACTGTCACACACCTGAGTGTCACTGTCACACCTGGGTGTCACTGTCACACCTGGGTGTCACTGTCACACACCTGTCACACCTGAGTGTCACTGTCACACCTGGGTGTCACTGTCACACACCTGTCACACCTGAGTGTCACTGTCACACCTGGGTGTCACTGTCACACACCCGAGTGTCACTGTCACACACCTGTGTCACACCTGTCACACCTGAGTGTCACTGTCACACACCTGAGTGCCACACCCGTGTCACACCTGTCACACCTGGGTGTCACTGTCACACACCTGTGTCACTGTCACACACCTGTCACTGTCACACACCTGTCACACACCTGCGTGTCACACCTGTCACACATCTGTCACACCTGGGTGCCACATCTGTCCCTGTGTCACACACCTGTGTGTCACACACACAGTTCCAGTGCCACACTGGGTGTTCCCCTCCCTGCTGTCCCCCCGATGTCCCCATGTCCCCCCAATGTCCCCATGTCCCCCCAATGTCCCCATGTCCCCCCGATGTCCCCTGCTGTCCCCTGATGTCCCTCACTGTCCCCTGCTGTCCCCATGTCCCCCTGCTGTCCCCACTGTCCCTGATGTCCCTCACTGTCCCCTGTGTCCCCCTGCTGTCCCCTGCTGTCCCCTGCTGTCCCCTGATGTCCCTCACTGTCCCCTGCTGTCCCCTGTGTCACCGTGCTGTCCCCTGTGTCACCGTGCTGTCCCCTGTGTCCCCACAGCCATCCTGGGCATGTACACGCTGATGAGTAACAAGCAGTACTACGATGCCATCTGCAGTGGGGACATCTGCAACACCGAGGGCATCAACAGTGAGTGACACTGGGGACAGTGGGGACACTGGGGACATCTGGGGACACTGGGGACATCAGCAGTGAGTGACACTGGGGACACTGGGGACACTGGGGACACTGGGGACACTGGGGACACTGGGGACATCAACAGTGAGTGACACTGGGGACACTGGGGACACTGGGGACACTGGGGACATTGGGGACACTGGGGACACTGGGGACATTGGGGACACTGGGGACACTGGGGACACCAACAGTGAGTGACACTGGGGACACTGGAGACATCTGGGGACACTGGGGACAGTGGGGACACTGGGGACACCAACAGTGAGTGACACTGGGGACACCACTGGGGACACTGGGGACATTGGTGACATCAACAGTGAGTGACCGGGATGGGGACAGGGACAGGGACAGGGACACAAACGGCCCCACGGGGAAGTTGGGGAGGGGTTTGAGGACCAAACTCGTGTGTCCCCCTGTCCCTGAGCGCTGTCCCCGTGTCCCCACGGTGTCCCCACACTGTCCCCACGGTGTCCCCACGCTGTCCCCATGTCCCCACACTGTCCCCACACTGTCCCCACGCTGTCCCCGTGTCCCCACGCTGTCCCCATGTCCCCACGCTGTCCCAGGTGTGGTACAGCCGGACCGGTACCGGCCGGTTCCGGACGAGCCCCTGATCCCCACGCTGTCCCCGTGTCCCCGCGCTGTCCCCATGTCCCCACGGTGTCCCCACGGTGTCCCCATGTCCCCACGCTGTCCCCACACTGTCCCCATGTCCCCACGGTGTCCCCACGGTGTCCCCATGTCCCCACGCTGTCCCAGGTGTGGTACAGCCGGACCGGTACCGGCCGGTTCCGGACGAGCCGCCGAACCCCACGGACGTGGCCGAGACTCTGCGGCGGCTGCAGGAGAACGACCCCGCACTGCTGGACGTCAACCTCAACAACATCAAGGTGACACTGTCCCCAAGGTGTCCCCAAAGTGTCCCCAAGGTGTCCCCAAGGTGTCCCCAGGGTGTCCCCAAAGTGTCCCCAGAGTGTCCCCAAGGTGTCCCCAAGGTGTCCCCAAGGTGTCCCCAGAGTGTCCCCAAGGTGTCCCCAAGGTGTCCCCAAGGTGTCCCCAGAGTGTCCCCAAGGTGTCCCCAAGGTGTCCCCAGAGTGTCCCCAAAGTGTCCCCAAAGTGTCCCCAGGGTGTCCCCAGGGTGTCCCCAAAGTGTCCCCAGGGTGTCCCCAAAGTGTCCCCAGAGTGTCCCCAGAGTGTCCCCAGAGTGTCCCCAAAGTGTCCCCAAAGTGTCCCCAGAGTGTCCCCAGAGTGTCCCCAGAGTGTCCCCAGAGTGTCCCCAAAGTGTCCCCAAAGTGTCCCCAGAGTGTCCCCAAAGTGTCCCCAGAGTGTCCCCAGAGTGTCCCCAGAGTGTCCCCAGAGTGTCCCCAAAGTGTCCCCAAAGTGTCCCCAGGGTGTCCCCAGAGTGTCCCCAGGGTGTTGGGTCCTATCCTGGGGTGTCCCCAGGGGTGATCCTTGTCCCACAATGTCCCCGGGGTGTCCCCAGAGTGTCCCCAAAGAGTCCCCAGAGTGTCCCCAAAGAGCCCCCAAAGTGTCCCCAGGGTGTCCCCAAGGGGGTGGTCCTTGTCCCCTGGTGTCCCCAGGACATCCCTGTCCCCTCATGTCCCCTCATGTCCCCTCATGTCCCCTCATGTCCCCTGGTGTCCCCTGGACATCCCTGTCCCCCCCGTGTCCCCCCATGTCCCCTCGTGTCCCCTCATGTCCCCTCGTGTCCCCTGGTGTCCCCAGGACATCCCTGTCCCCTCATGTCCCCTCGTGTCCCCTCATGTCCCCTCGTGTCCCCTGGTGTCCCCAGGACATCCCTGTCCCCTCATGTCCCCTCATGTCCCCTGGTGTCCCCTGGTGTCCCCAGGACATCCCTGTCCCCACGCTCGAGGCCATCTGCGGGGCCATCAGGACCAACACCCACGTGCGCAGCCTCAGCCTGGTGGCCACGCGCAGCAACGACCTCGTGGCCAACGTGAGTCCCCAAATGTCCCCAAATGTCCCCAAATGCTGTCACCGGGTGTCCCTGGGTGTCTCTGAATGGTGTCCCCAAATGTCCCCACGTGGCTTTAGGGACAGCGCCACCCCTGTGTCCCCAAATGTCCCCACGTGGTTTTGGGGATGGTGCCACCCCTGTGTCCCCAAATGTCCCCACATGGCTTCGGGGACAGCGCCACCCCTGTGTCCCCAAATGTCCCCACGTGGCTTTGGGGATGGTGCCACCCCTGTGTCCCCAAATGTCCCCACATGGCTTCGGGGATGGTGCCACCCCTGTGTCCCCAAATGTCCCCACGTGGCTTTGGGGATGGTGCCACCCCTGTGTCCCCAAATGTCCCCACGTGGTTTTGGGGATGGTGCCACCCCTGTGTCCCCAAATGTCCCCACATGGCTTTGGGGACGGTGCCACCCCTGTGTCCCCAAATGTCCCCACGTGGCTTTGGGGATGGTGCCACCCCTGTGTCCCCAAATGTCCCCACATGGCTTTGGGGATGGTGCCACCCCTGTGTCCCCAAATGTCCCTCCACGTTTGGTGGCAGTCCCTGCCCCGTGTCCCTAAAGGTCCCCAGATGTCCCTGGGGAGTTTGGGGACAGTCCCTGCCGCTGTCCCCGGTGTCCCCAGCCAGGTTGGGGACAGTCCCCACCCCGTGCCTGTCCCCACATTCCTGGGACACCAAGGGCAGTGTCCCTACAGTGCCACCCTGGTGTCACTGCGGTGTCACCCTGGTGTCACTGTGTGTCCCTCAGGTGTCACTGCGGTGTCACCCTGGTGTCACTGTGTGTCCCTCAGGTGTCACTGCGGTGTCACTGCGGTGTCACCCTGGTGTCACTGTGTGTCCCTCAGGTGTCACTGCGGTGTCACCCGGTGTCACTGTGTGTCCCTCAGGTGTCACTGTGTGTCCCTCAGGTGTCACTCAGGTGTCACTCAGGTGTCACTCTGGTGTCACTCAGGTGTCCCTCAGGTGTCACTGTGTGTCCCTCAGGTGTCACTCAGGTGTCACTCAGGTGTCACTGTGTGTCCCTCAGGTGTCACTCAGGTGTCCCTCAGGTGTCACTCAGGTGTCACTCAGGTGTCACTCTGGTGTCCCTCAGGTGTCACTCAGGTGTCACTCAGGTGTCACTCTGGTGTCACTGTGTGTCCCTCAGGTGTCACTCTGGGCCCACTTTGGTGTCACTTTGGGGCCACTTTGGGGCCATTTAGGTGTCCCTGCGGTGTCACTGTGTGTCCCTGCGGTGTCACTGTGTGTCCCTGTGTGTCACTGTGTGTCACTGTGTGTCCCTGCGGTGTCACTGTGTGTCCCTGTGTGTCCCTGCGGTGTCACTGTGTGTCCCTGCGGTGTCACTGTGTGTCCCTGTGTGTCCCTGCGGTGTCACTGTGTGTCCCTGCGGTGTCACTGTGTGTCCCTGTGTGTCACTGTGTGTCACTGTGTGTCCCTGCGGTGTCACTGTGTGTCCCTGTGTGTCCCTGCGGTGTCACTGTGTGTCCCTGCGGTGTCACTGTGTGTCCCTGTGTGTCCCTGCGGTGTCACTGTGTGTCCCTGCGGTGTCCCTGTGTGTCCCTGCGGTGTCACTGTGTGTCCCCGTGTTGTCCCCAGGCGGTGGCCGAGATGCTGGAGCACAACCGGAGCCTGCAGAGCCTCAACCTCGAGTCCAACTTCATCAGCAGCGCCGGCGTCCTGCGGCTGCTGGGGGCCGTGGGCCAGTGCCCCACCCTGAGCGAGCTGCGCCTGGACAACCAGGTGACACTGGGGACACTGGGGACACTGGGGACATCAACAGTGAGTGACACTGCGGACACTGGGGACACTGGGGACACTGGGGACACTGGGGACATCAGCAGTGAGTGACACTGGGGACACTGGGGGCACTGGGGACATCAACAGTGAGTGACACTGGGGACACTGGGGACACTGGGGACACTGGGGACACTGGGGACATTGGAGACATTGGGGACATTGGGGATATCGGGGACAGTGGGGACATTGAGGACACTGGGGACACTGGGGACATTGGGGACATTGGGGACACTGGGGGGGTGTGACAGTGACAGTGACACAGTGACAGTGACACAGTGACAATGACACAGTGACACAGTGACAGTGACAATGACACAGTGACAGTGACAGTGACACAGTGACAGTGAGACAGTGACAATGACACAGTGACAGTGACACAGTGACAGTGACAGTGACACAGTGACAGTGACACAGTGACAGTGACAGTGACACAGTGACAGTGACACAGTGACACAGTGACAATGACACAGTGACACAGTGACAGTGACACAGTGACAATGACACAGTGACACAGTGACAATGACACAGTGACACAGTGACAGTGACACAGTGACAGTGACAGTGACAGTGACACAGTGACAATGACACAGTGACACAGTGACAGTGACACAGTGACACAGTGACAGTGACACAGTGACAGTGACACAGTGACACAGTGACAGTGACACAGTGACAGTGACACAGTGACAGTGACACAGTGACACAGTGACACAGTGACAGTGACACAGTGACACAGTGACACAGTGACAGTGACACAGTGACAGTGACACAGTGACACAGTGACAGTGACACAGTGACAGTGACAGTGACACAGTGACACAGTGACAGTGACACAGTGACAGTGACACAGTGACACAGTGACAGTGACAGTGACACAGTGACAGTGACACAGTGACAGTGACACAGTGACAGTGACAGTGACACAGTGACACAGTGACAGTGACACAGTGACAGTGACACAGTGACACAGTGACAGTGACAGTGACACAGTGACAGTGACAGTGACACAGTGACACCCCCGCAGTGCCAGCGCTTTGGGGACACGGTGGAGATGGCTCTGGCGGCCACCCTGGAGCGCTGCCCGTCCCTGCTGGGGACACTGGGGGGGTGTGACAGTGACAGTGACAGTGACAATGACACAGTGACACAGTGACAGTGACACAGTGACAATGACGCAGTGACACAGTGACAGTGAGACAGTGACACAGTGACAGTGACACAGTGACAATGACGCAGTGACACAGTGACACAGTGACACAATGACACAGTGACACAATGACACAGTGACAGTGACACAGTGACACAGTGACAGTGACACAGTGACACAGTGACACAGTGACAGTGACACAGTGACAGTGACACAGTGACACAGTGACAGTGACACAGTGACAATGACGCAGTGACACAGTGACACAGTGACACAATGACACAGTGACACAATGACACAGTGACAGTGACACAGTGACACAGTGACAGTGACACAGTGACAATGACACAGTGACAGTGACAATGACACAGTGACACAGTGACAATGACACAGTGACAATGACACAGTGACACAGTGACAGTGACACAGTGACACTGTCTCAGTGCCAGCGCTTTGGGGACACGGTGGAGATGGCTCTGGCGGCCACCCTGGAGCGCTGCCCGTCGCTGCTCCGGCTCGGTTACACCTTCACCCTGCAGGGCCCGCGGGCGCGCGCCGCCGCCGCCCTCACCCGCAACAGCGAGCTCCGTGAGTGCCACCGACTGTCACCGGGGGTCACCGGGGGTCACCAAGGGTCACCAGGGGTCACTGAGTGTCACTGGGGGTCACCGGGGGTCACCGGGGGTCACTGAGTGTCACCGGGGGTCACCGGGGGTCACCAGGGGTCACTGAGTGTCACCGGGGGTCACCAAGGGTCACCGGGGTCACCGGGGGTCACCGACTGTCACCGGGGGTCACCGGGGGTCACCAGGGGTCACTGAGTGTCACCGGGGGTCACCGGGGGTCACCAGGGGTCACCAGGGGTCACTGAGTGTCACCGGGGGTCACCGGGGGTCACCAGGGGTCACCGGGGTAACCAGGGGTCACCGGGGGTCACTGAGTGTCACTGAGTGTCACCGGGGGTCACCGGGGTAACCGGGGGTCACTGAGTGTCACCAGGGGTCACCGGGGTAACCGGGGGTCACCAGGGGTCACCAAGGGTCACCAAGGGTCACCGGGGGTCACCGGGGGTCACCAGGGGTCACTGAGTGTCACTGGGGGTCACCGGGGTAACCGGGAGTCACCGGGGGTCACCAGGGGTCACCGGGGGTCACCAAGGGTCACCGGGGGTCACTGAGTGTCACCAAGGGTCACCGGGGGTCACCAGGGGTCACTGGGGGTCACCAGGGGTCACTGAGTGTCACCAAGGGTCACCGGGGTAACCGGGGGTCACCAGGGGTCACCGGGGGTCACTGAGTGTCACCGGGGGTCACCAAGTGTCACTGGGGTCACCAAATGTCCCCGGGGTCCCCAGGGGTCAACAAGAGTCCCCAAATGTCCCCAAAGAGTCCCCAAAGAGTCCCCAGGTGTCCCCAAGGGTCCCCAAATGGCCCTAAGGGACCACAAAGAGTCCCCAGGTGTCCCCAAGGGTCCCCAGGATGGAATTTGGGGTCCCAGATTTGTCCCTCCCCCAATCCCAGGAGCTCCTGGATGTCCCCAAATGTCCCCAAATGTCCCCTGGGGAATTCGGGGTCCCAGATTTGTCCTTCCCCCAATCCCTGGATGTCCCCAAATGTCCCCAAATGTCCCCAAATGTCCCCTGGGGAATTTGGGGTCCCAGCCCTGACCCCCCCTCCCCTTTTTCCCCTCCCCAGGTCGCCAACAGAAGAAATCCTAAAAATCCCTCCGAGCTCGGAAACCTCCGGAATGAAGTGGAAAAATGCCGGGAAAAGGCGCGGATTTGGGAATTCCCGGGGAGAATTCCCGCTGGGAATGTGGGAAAAGGAGGGGGACGGGGCCGGGAGGGGTCCCCAGAACCCCCAGATCCCTTCCCGGGGAATTCACGGCTCTCCGGGGAAAAATGCAAAGGAAAAAGTTTCGTTCTCCCCTCCCAGGAAAATAAAAATTCAAAATGAAAAATTCTCCTCCGTCCAAAAATCCCAAAGAAATCCCAAAAATATCCCGAAAAAAATCTCCCAAAATTCCCCCCAAAAAATCCCAAAAAATCTCCCAAAATTCCCCCCAAAAAATCCCAAAAAATCTCCCAAAATTCCCCCCAAAAAATCTCCCAAAATTACCCCCAAAAAATCCCAAAAAATCTCCCAAAATTCCAAAAAAAATCTCCCAAAATTCCCCCCCAAAAATCCCAAAAATCTCCCAAAACTATGCCCAAAAATTCCCTAAAAAATGTCCCAGAAAACCCCCAAGAAATTCCCTTAAAAATCTCCCCAAAATTTCCCCCAAAATTCCCCCCAAAAAATCCCAAAAATCCCCCAAAATTCCCCCCCAAAAATCCCCCAAAATTCCCCCCAAAAAATCCCAAAAATCCCCAAAAATTCCCCCAAAAAATCCCAAAAATCTCCCAAAATTTTCCCCAAAATTCCCCCCAAGAAATTCCAAAAATCCCCAAAAATTCCCCCCAAAAAATCCCCAAAAATCCCCAAAATTCCCCAAAATTATCCCAAAAATTCCCCAAAATTTATCCCCAAAATCCCCAAAAATTCCCCAAAATTATCCCAAAAATTCCCTTAAAATTATCCCAAAAATTCCCCTAAAATTTGGAATAATTATCCCAAAAATTCCTCTAAAAAATCCCAAAAATCCCCAAAAATTCCCCCCAAAAATCCCAAAAATCCCCCAAAATTTCCCCCCAAAAATCCCAAAAATCCCCAAAAATTCCCCCCAAAAAATCCCAAAAATCCCCCAAAATTCCCCCCAAAAAATCCCAAAAATCCCCCAAAATTCCCCCCAAAAAATCCCCAAAATCCCCCAAAATTCCCCCCAAAAATCCCCCAAAAAATCCCAAAAATCCCCCAAAATTCCCCCCAAAAAATCCCAAAAATCCCCCAAAATTCCCCCCAAAAAATCCCAAAAATCCCCAAAAATTCCCCCCAAAAATCCCAAAAATCCCCCAAAAAATCCCAAAAATCCCCCAAAAATCCCCCAAAATCCCCCCAAAAAATCCCAAAAATTCTCTCAAAAAATCCCCAAAAAATCCCGAAAAATCTCCCAAAATCCTCACAAAAAATTCCAAAAAAATTCCAAAAAAATTCCAAAAAAATCCTGTTTAATTCCCGGGGGGTCTGGGGACATTTGGGGACATTTGGGGACACCTGGGGACACCTGGGGACACCTGGGGCCGTCAGGCCGGGGGCAGCGGCGGCGGCTCCTCCTCGTCGGAGTCGAACTCGGCGTTGTCGTCCTTGATCCAATTCCCGGCGGGATCCTGGAGCCAGCCCCGGCTGCAAGGGGGGAAAATCGGGATTGGGAATTCCTTGGGATGTTTCAGGAATTTTGGGGGATTTTTTAAGGAATTTTGGGGTTTTAAACGGAATTTTAGAGGATTTTTTTTTTTAAGGTTTTTTTAAGGAATTTTTTAGGATTTTTGGGGATATTTTAGAGATTTTGGGGGATTTTTTTTAGGAATTTTGGGGAGTTTTCAGGGAGCTTTTGGGAAATTTTTTGGGGATTTTTAAAGGAATTTTTGGGAATTTTTTTTTGATTTTTAAAGGAATTTTTGGGAATTTTTTGGGGATTTTTAAAGGAATTTTTGGGTATTGTTTTTTGGTTTTTAAAGGAATTTTTGAGGAATTTTTTGTGTGAATTTTTTTGGTTTTGTGGGGGATTTTTGAGGATTTTTTTGGGAATATTTTGGGGAATTTTGGAGGAATTTTTTGGGGATATTTTGGTGATTTTTCCCAGAATTTTTTGGGATATTTTGGTGATTTTTCCCGGAATTTTTTGGGGATATTTTGGTGATTTTTCCCAGAATTTTTTGGGATATTTTGGGGAATTTTGGAGGAATTTTTTGGGGATATTTTGGTGATTTTTCCCAGAATTTTTTGGGATATTTTGGGGAATTTTGGAGGAATTTTTTGGGATATTTTGGTGATTTTTCCCAGAATTTTTTGGGATATTTTGGTGATTTTTCCCGGAATTTTTTGGGATAGTTTGGTGATTTTTCCCGGAATTTTTTGGGATATTTTGGTGATTTTTCCCAGAATTTTTTGGGATATTTTGGTGATTTTTCCCGGAATTTTTTGGGATATTTTGGTGATTTTTCCCGGAATTTTTTGGGATATTTTGGGGAATTTTTCCCGGAATTCCCGAGCCCGGCTCACCTGCGCAGGTGCAGGTGGTGCCTCAGGATCCGCAGCCGCTCCGGACTCTCGGAAATCCGGGAATTCCCCTTCGGCCCCTCGGAAATCCGGGAATTCCCTTTCCTTCCCGCTTTCCTCCCCTTGGCAACACCTGGGGGAGCGAGGAAGGAGCCGCTGGGAATTCCGGGAATGGGGAATTCCCGGGAAAACCCCCGGAATTCGGGGGGTTTCTCACCCTCTGCGTGGGGATTTTCGGGATTCCCGGGATTCCGGAGCGGCTCCGGCGGCGTCTGGGAATTTTTTGGGATCATCCCAACCCGGCAGCTGCTGCTCTTTGTCCTGGGAGGGGGGAAAGGAGAGGAGGTGAATCCCAAAAAATTCCCTTTCCTGGGAATTTTGGGGTTTTACCAGTTCTGATCCCGCCAATCGCCATCCCAGGAATTCCAGAAGCTTCTCCCCGTCCTTCCCTGGAAATCCCAGAACTTTTCCCGCTGTCCCTGCGGCCCTTTCCCAGCTTTTCCCGATTTTTCCCATTTTTTTCCCCATTTCTCCCCACGTTTTCCCAGATTTTATTTCCCCCCATTTTTCCCCGTGTTTTTCCCGGTGTTTTTCCCAGTGTTTTCCCGGTGCTTTTCCCGGTATTATTCCCGGTGTTGTTATTCCCGGTGTTGTTTTTCCCGGTGTTATTCTCGGTGTTTTTCCCGGTGTCATTCCCAGTGTTATTCCCGGTTTTCCCCGGTGTTTTCCCGGTGTTATTCTCGGTGTTTTTCCCATTTTTTTCCCCGTGTTATTCCCGGTGTTTTTCCCGGTGTTATTCCCGGTGCTTTTCCCAGTTTCCCTGGTGTTTTTCCTACTGTTATTTCCGCTGTTATTTATTCCCGCTGTTGTTATTCCCGCTGTTATTATTCCCAATGTTATTCCCACTGTTGTTATTCCCGCTGTTGTTATTCCCGCTGTTATTTATTCCCGCTGTTGTTCCCAGTGTTATTCCCGGTGTTTTTCCCACTGTTATTCCCGCTGTTGTTATTCCCGCTGTTGTTCCCACTGTTATTCCCGCTGTTGTTATTCCCGCTGTTTCTCACGGCTGTTTCCGGCAGCGGCTGTTGTAGGGGGCGGAGCTCAGGAGCGCGCTCCGGGCGATCCGGCGCGTCCGGGCCAGCAGGGGGGCCTGCAACAGCCAATGGCAGCGCGACACGCCCACCGGGACACGCCCACC